>NC_050570.1:2145000-2217500 GCF_013265735.2 Oncorhynchus mykiss | reverse complement strand
CATTGAGAACATTGGGGAACATTTAGAACATTGAGAACATGGGGAACATTGAGATAATGTGGGAACATTGGGGAACATTGGGGAACATTGAGAACATTGGGGAACATTGGGGAACATTGAGAACATTGAGAACATTGGGGAACATTGGGAACATTGGGAACATTGGGAACATTGGGGAACATTGAGAACATTGGGGAACATTGAGAACATGGGGAACTTTGGGGAACATTGGAGAACATTGGGAACATTGGGGAACATTGAGAACATTGAGAACATTTTGGGAAACATTGAAAACATTGAGAACATTAAGAACATTTTGGGGAACATTGAGAACATTGGGGAACATTGAGAACATTTTGGGGAACATTGAGAACATTGGGAACATTTAGAAAAATGGAGTGTGTGTCCGTGTGTGTCCGTGTGTTCCCCGTGTGTGTCTGTGTGTGTGTCCCTGTGTGTGTCCGTGTGTGTCCCCGTGTGTGTCCCTGTGTGTTTCCCCGTGTGTCCGTGTGTGTCCCGTGTGTCTCCCCGTGTGTCCCCGTGTGTGTCCCCCTGTGTGTGTCCGTGTGTGTCCCGTGTGTGTCCCCGTGAGTCCCCGTGTGTGTCCCTGTGTGTGTGTCCGTGTGTGTCCCCGTGTGTGTGTCCGTGTGTGTTTCCCCGTGTGTGTCCGTGTGTGTCCCGTGTGTCCCCGTGTGTGTGTCCGTGTGTGTGTCCGTGTGTGTGTCCGTGTGTGTACAGTACCGTGTGTGTGTATGTGTATATGTGTGTGTGTGTCCGTGTGTACCCGTGTGTGTCCCCGTGTTTCCCCGTGTGTGTTTCCCCGTGTGTCCCCGTGTGTGTCCCCGTGTGTGTCCGTGTGTGTCCCCGTGTGTGTGTCCGTGTGTGTCCGTGTGTGTCCGTGTGTGTCCGTGTGTGCGTCCCCGTGTGTGTCCGTGTGTGTCCGTGTGTGTCCCTGTGTGTCCGTGTGTGTGTGTCCGTGTGTGTCCCCGTGTGTGTCCCCTTGTGTGTGTCCGTGTGTGTCCGTGTGTGTCCCCGTGTGTGTGTCCTTGTGTGTGTCCCCGTGTGTGTGTCCGTGTGTGTCCGTGTGTGTGCGTCCGTGTGTGTATCCTCGTGTGTGTCCCCGTGTGTGTCCCCGTGTGTGTCCGTGTGTGTCCGTGTGTGTCCGTGTGTGTGTGTCCGTGTGTGTGTCCGTGTGTGTGTCCGTCTTTGTGTCCGTCTGTGTCCGTGTGTGTCCGTGTGTGTGTGTCCCCGTGTGTGTGTCCGTGTGTGTGTCCGTGTGTGTGTCCGTGTGTGTGTCCGTCTTTGTGTCCGTCTGTGTCCGTGTGTGTCCGTGTGTGTATCCTCGTGTGTGTCCCCGTGTGTGTCCCCGTGTGTGTCCCCGTGTGTGTGTCCGTGTGTGTGTCCGTGTGTGTGTCCGTGTGTGTCCGTGTGTGTATGTCCGTGTGTGTGTATCCTCGTGTGTGTCCCCGTGTGTGTCCCCGTGTGTGTCCCCGTGTGTGTCCCCGTGTGTGTCCGTGTGTGTCCTTGTGTGTGTGTCCTTGTGTGTGTCCCCGTGTGTGTCCGTGTGTGTCCTTGTGTGTATGTCCGTGTGTGCGTCCTCGTGTGTGTCCGTGTGTGTCCCTGTGTGTCCGTGTGTGTGTGTCCGTGTGTGTCCCCGTGTGTGTCCCCTTGTGTGTGTCCGTGTGTGTGTGTCCGTGTGTGTCCCCGTGTGTGTCCCCTTGTGTGTGTCCGTGTGTGTCCGTGTGTGTCCCCGTGTGTGTGTCCTTGTGTGTGTCCCCGTGTGTGTGTCCGTGTGTGTCCGTGTGTGTATCCTCGTGTGTGTCCCCATGTGTGTCCCCGTGTGTGTCCCCGTGTGTGTCCCCGTGTGTGTCCCCGTGTGTGTCCCCGTGTGTGTCCGTGTGTGTCCGTGTGTGTCCGTGTGTGTGTGTCCGTGTGTGTCCGTGTGTGTGTGTCCGTGTGTGTGTGTCCGTGTGTGTGTGTCCGTGTGTGTATCCTCGTGTGTGTCCCCGTGTGTGTCCCCGTGTGTGTCCCCGTGTGTGTCCCCGTGTGTGTGTCCGTGTGTGTCCGTGTGTGTTTGTCCGTGTGTGTGTATCCTCATGTGTGTCCCCGTGTGTGTCCCCGTGTGTGTCCCCGTGTGTGTCCGTGTGTGTCCGTGTGTGTCCGTGTGTGTCCGTGTGTGTCCCCGTGTGTGTATGTCCGTGTGTGTGTATCCTCGTGTGTGTCCCCGTGTGTGTGTCCGTGTGTGTCCCCGTGTGTGTCCGTGTGTGTCCGTGTGTGTCCCTGTGTGTGTCCTCGTGTGTGTGTACGTGTGTCCCCGTGTGTGTCCCCGTGTGTGTCCCCGTGTGTGTCCCCGTGTGTCCGGTACCAGTGGCAGCCAGCCACCTGCTGAGATGTGTAAACTCTATAAGATTTATAGCCTGATGATGAACATTTGCATAATGTTAGATCATTAAAAACCAATTACCCCCCACCAACACACACACACACGCCATGTGGGACACACACTCACATGTGTTTATGGCAGGCGGAGATTGTCTCAAAGTGTTGTTCTCACATTATCCAGATGCTTTCAGCAGACACATTTCTCCTCCCTCAAACTTAGCTTGTTTAAATATGTTGTGTTAGAAAGACTGGATAAAACAAACACACCCTCTTCGGTATTGAAACCAACAGATAAAACACACCCTCTTCGGTATTGAAACCAACGGAGGAAACACACCCTCTTCGGTATTGAAACCAACGGATGAAACACACCCTCTTCGGTATTGAAACCAATGGAGGAAACACACCCTCTTCGGTATTGAAACCAATGGAGGAAACACACCCTCTTCGGTATTGAAACCAACGGATGAAACACACCCTCTTCGGTATTGAAACCAACGGATGAAACACACCCTCTTCGGTATTGAAACCAACGGATGAAACACACCCTCTTCGGTATTGAAACCAACGGATGAAACACACCCTCTTCGGTATTGAAACCAACGGATGAAACACACCCTCTTCGGTATTGAAACCAACGGAGGAAACACACCCTCTTCGGTATTGAAACCAACGGATGAAACACACCCTCTTCGGTATTGAAACCAACGGAGGAAACACACCCTCTTCGGTATTGAAACCAACGGATGAAACACACCCTCTTCGGTATTGAAACCAACGGAGGAAACACACCCTCTTCGGTATTGAAACCAACGGAGGAAACACACCCTCTTCGGTATTGAAACCAACGGAGGAAACACACCCTCTTCGGTATTGAAACCAACGGATGAAACACACCCTCTTCGGTATTGAAACCAACGGAGGAAACACACCCTCTTCGGTATTGAAACCAACGGAGGAAACACACCCTCTTCGGTATTGAAACTAACGGATGAAACACACCCTCTTCGGGATTGAAACCAACGGATAAAACACACCCTCTTCGGTATTGAAACCAACGGATGAAACACACCCTCTTCGGTATTGAAACAAACGGATGAAACACACCCTCTTCGGTATTGAAACCAACGGATGAAACACACCCTCTTCGGTATTGAAACCAACGGAGGAAACACACCCTCTTCGGTATTGAAACCAACGGATGAAACACACCCTCTTCGGTATTGAAACCAATGGAGGAAACACACCCTCTTCGGTATTGAAACCAACGGATGAAACACACCCTCTTCGGTATTGAAACCAACGGAGGAAACACACCCTCTTCGGTATTGAAACCAACGGAGGAAACACACCCTCTTCGGTATTGAAACCAACGGAGGAAACACACCCTCTTCGGTATTGAAACCAACGGATGAAACACACCCTCTTCGGTATTGAAACCAACGGAGGAAACACACCCTCTTCGGTATTGAAACCAACGGAGGAAACACACCCTCTTCGGTATTGAAACCAACGGATGAAACACACCCTCTTCGGTATTGAAACCAACGGATGAAACACACCCTCTTCGGTATTGAAACCAACGGATGAAACACACCCTCTTCTGTATTGAAACCAACGGAGGAAACACACCCTCTTCGGTATTGAAACCAACGGAGGAAACACACCCTCTTCGGTATTGAAACCAACGGATGAAACACACCCTCTTCGGTATTGAAACCAACGGATGAAACACACCCTCTTCGGTATTGAAACCAATGGCGGTGTGCTGTAGAAACAGCTTGTTGTGTTCATTCAACTTAGAACACAACACACCAGACATAGACGGAGGACATGATAATGTCCCATGATTGGTTCTCAGTAAAACAAATGTAAGCAATCATAACTAATGACAGCCAGCCGGCTCCAGAGACCACGGTGCTGCTGTCACCAACATACAGGATGCTTAACAGAGGGGCTATCATCTCTCTCTCTACAGCAGGAAAAGAATCCTTCAGCAACATGAAATGTGAATTGTGTGGATTACAATTAATGTACGTTTTTGGACATAATAATCAAGTGGACATAATACACTTTATAACCTTTTTTAAAACTTGGATACACTAAAAGTTTGAAAATTCCTTCAATAAAAGGATAATCAAATTATGAAATGGCATCTGTATCTCCCTCCCTCTCTCTCTCGCTCTCTCTCTCTCTCTCTCTCTCTCTCTCTCTATATATATGTATCTCTATATCTCTCTCACTCTCTCTTTCTGTCTGTCTGTCTCTCAAACTCCCTCAGTCTCCCTCTCTCTTTCTCCTCTCTCTCTCTCTCTCTCTCTCCCTCCCTCTAATTCATTCATTCATTAATTCATTCTCTCTCTCTTCTTCTCCCCTCTCTCTCCCCCTCTCTCTCTCTCTTTTCTCACTTTCTCTCTCTGTCTCTCCCGCCCTCTCTCTAAGCAGAACCAGCTGTAGCTACGGACAGTGGATACAGAATGCTTAACATGCAGACTAGCATCCTCTAGCCTGGTTACCAGTCTATTTGTGTTATCATTCCACTCCATGCCAACATATGACAAGGACTGGGAAGGAGTGGAATGATAGCACCAACAGACTGGTACCCGGGCTAGCATCTTATTGACTGCACCTGGCCATGCAGTGTGTTGGTGTTCCGTTGCTGTTTGTTCTACAAGGTTACACTCACCCGCTCTCACCCCTTCTATCTTCTCTCTCTCTTCCCTTTCTCTTCCCTTTCTCTTCCCGTTCTCTTCCCTCTCTCTTCTCTCTCTCTTCCCTTTCTCTTCTCTCTCTCTTCTCTCTCTCTTCTCTCTCGCTTCTCTCTCTTCTCTCTCTCTTCCCTTTCTCTTCCCTCTCTCTTCTCTCTCTTCCCTCTCTCTTCTCTCTCTCTTCTCTCTCTCTTCTCTCTCTCTTCCCTTTCTCTTCTCTCTATCTTCTCTCTCTCTTCCCTTTCTCTTCCCTTTCTCTTCCCGTTCTCTTCCCTCTCTCTTCTCTCTCTCTTCCCTTTCTCTTCCCTCTCTCTTCTCTCTCTTCTCTCTCTCTTCTCTCTCTTCTCTCTCTCTTCTCTTTCTCTTCCCTCTCTCTTCTCTCTCTCTTCTCTCTCTCTTCCCTCTCTCTTTCCTTTCTCTTCCCTCTCTCTTCTCTCTCCTCTCCATCTTCTCTCTTCTCTTTCTCTTCCCTCTCTCTTCTCTCTCTCTTCTCTCTCCTCTCCATCTTCTCTCTTCTCTTTCTCTTCCCTCTCTCTTCTCTCTCTCTTCTCTCTCTCTTCCCTCTCTATTCTCTCTCTCCCCTCTCTCTTCCCTTTCTCTTCCCTCTCTCTTCTCTCTCTCTTCTCTCTCTCTTCCCTCTCTCTTCCCTTTCTCTTCCATCTCTCTTCCCTCTCTCTTCCCTTTCTCTTCCATCTCTCTTCTCTCTCCTCTCCATCTTCTCTCTCTCTTCCCTTTCTCTTCCATCTCTCTTCCCTCTCTCTTCCCTTTCTCTTCTCTCTCTCTTCTCTCTCCTCTCCATCTTCTCTCTTCTCTTTCTCTTCCCTCTCTCTTCCCTCTCTCTTCTCTTTCTCTTCCTTCTCTCTTCTCTCTCTCTTCTCTCTCTTTTCCCTCTTTATTCTCTCTCTTCCCTCTCTCTTTGCTTTCTCTTCCCTCTCTCTTACTTTCTCTCTCTCTCTCTCTCGCTCTCTCTCTCTTCCCTCTCTCTTCTCTCTTTCTTCTCTCTCTCTTCTCTCTCTCTTACCTCTCTCTTCCCTCTCTCTTCTCTCTTCTCCCTATCTTCCCCCTCTCTTTTCTCTCTTCCCTCTCTCTTCTCTCTCTTCCCTCTCTCTTACTCATATATCTCTCTCTCTCTTCCCTTCTCTCTTCTCTCTTTCTTCCCTCTCTCTTCCCTCTCTCAATTTAATTAAATTCAATTTGCTTTATTGGCATGACGTAACAATGTACATATTGCCAAAGCTTATTTTGGATATTTAAAATATAAAAATAAATAGAAATGACAATCAAAATTGTCAACGGGACAACAGTAACAACAATAACCAAGGGTCAAAATAACCATACATTCAACAATAACAATAAGCATACAGTAGAGGACATGTGCAGGTTGGTTGGTCTGTCAGACACTGTCCCTCATCTTATGGCAGGCAGCAATGTAGTGCTCTGCCAACCCACAGCTCTCTGCGTCCTCCCCCAACAGGACGGGTAGCCTATTCTCATCAGAGAGGTCTTTGAAACCTCGAATAAGGGTTTCAGATTTGGGGAAATGACACTCTCTAATTGTTTTATATTTTTTACATTTTGTCAGGTAATGCAGCTCCGTCTCAGGTTCTGCTGTGGTGCAGTGGTTGCACAGCCTTTCCTCTACAGGGAGCCAGGTTATGCTGTGGTGCAGTGGTTGTACAGCCTTTCCTCTACAGGGAGCCAGGTTATGCTGTGGTGCAGTGGTTGCACAGCCTTTCCTCTACAGGGAGCCAGGTTCTGCTGTGGTGCAGTGGTTGCACAGCCTTTCCTCTACAGGGAGCCAGGTTCTGCTGTGGTGCAGTGGTTGCACAGCCTTTCCTCTACAGGGAGCCAGGTTCTGCTGTGGTGCAGTGGTTGCACAGCCTTTCCTCTACAGGGAGCCAGGTTCTGCTGTGGTGCAGTGGTTGCACAGCCTTTCCTCTACAGGGAGCCAGGTTCTGCTGTGGTGCAGTGGTTGCACAGCCTTTCCTCTACAGGGAGCCAGGTTTTCCTGTGTCTATCCTTCTCAATGGCAAGGCTGTGCTCACTGAGCCTGTACTTTGTCAAGGTTTTTCTAAGGTTTTGATCAGTAACCATGGTCAAATAGTTAGCCACGGTGTACTGTCGATTTAGGGCCAGATAGCACTGCATTTAGCTTTGTGTTTGTGCTTGTGTTTCCCAATAAGCAATATAGTTTTGTTTTGACTGTGTTGTAATTTGTTTTATTCTGATTGATTGGATGTTCTGGTCCTGAGGCTTCAGTGTGTTAGTAGAACAGGTTAGTGAACTCAGGACCAGCTGGATGAGGGGACTGAGGCTTCAGTGTGTTAGTAGAACAGGTTTGTGAACTCAGCCCCAGGACCTGCTGGATGAGGGGACTGAGGCTTCAGTGTGTTAGTAGAACAGGTTTGTGAACTCAGCCCCAGGACCTGCTGGATGAGGGGACTGAGGCTTCAGTGTGTTAGTAGAACAGGTTTGTGAACTCAGCCCCAGGACCTGCTGGATGAGGGGACTGAGGCTTCAGTGTGTTAGTAGAACAGGTTTGTGAACTCAGTCCCAGGACCTGCTGGATGAGGGGACTGAGGCTTCAGTGTGTTAGTAGAACAGGTTTGTGAACTCAGTCCCAGGACCAGCTGGATGAGGGGACTGAGGCTTCAGTGTGTTAGTAGAACAGGTTTGTGAACTCAGTCCCAGGACCTGCTGGATGAGGGGACTGAGGCTTCAGTGTGTTAGTAGAACAGGTTTGTGAACTCAGTCCCAGGACCAGCTGGATGAGGGGACTGAGGCTTCAGTGTGTTAGTAGAACAGGTTAGTGAACTCAGTCCCAGGACCAGCTGGATGAGGGGACTGAGGCTTCAGTGTGTTAGTAGAACAGGTTAGTGAACTCAGTCCCAGGACCAGCTGGATGAGGGGACTGAGGCTTCAGTGTGTTAGTAGAACAGGTTTGTGAACTCAGTCCCAGGACCAGCTGGATGAGGGGACTGAGGCTTCAGTGTGTTAGGAGAACAGGTTAGTGAACTCAGGACCAGCTGGATGAGGGGACTGAGGCTTCAGTGTGTTAGTAGAACAGGTTAGTGAACTCAGCCCCAGGACCTGCTGGATGAGGGGACTGAGGCTTCAATGTGTTAGTAGAACAGGTTAGTGAACTCAGGACCAGCTGGATGAGGGGACTGAGGCTTCAGTGTGTTAGTAGAACAGGTTTGTGAACTCAGCCCCGGGACCAGCTGGATGAGGGGACTGAGGCTTCAGTGTGTTAGTAGAACAGGTTAGTGAACTCAGCCCCAGGACGAGCTGGATGAGGGGACTGAGGCTTCAGTGTGTTAGTAGAACAGGTTTGTGAACTCAGCCCCAGGACCAGCTGGATGAGGGGACTGAGGCTTCAGTGTGTTAGTAGAACAGGTTTGTGAACTCAGCCCCAGGACCTGCTGGATGAGGGGACTGAGGCTTCAGTGTGTTAGTAGAACAGGTTAGTGAACTCAGCCCCAGGACCAGCTGGATGAGGGGACTGAGGCTTCAGTGTGTTAGTAGAACATGTTAGTGAACTCAGGACCAGCTGGATGAGGGGACTGAGGCTTCAATGTGTTAGTAGAACAGGTTTGTGAACTCAGCCCCAGGACCTGCTGGATGAGGGGACTGAGGCTTCAGTGTGTTAGTAGAACAGGTTTGTGAACTCAGTCCCAGGACCTGCTGGATGAGGGGACTGAGGCTTCAGTGTGTTAGTAGAACAGGTTTGTGAACTCAGTCCCAGGACCAGCTGGATGAGGGGACTGAGGCTTCAGTGTGTTAGTAGAACAGGTTTGTGAACTCAGTCCCAGGACCTGCTGGATGAGGGGACTGAGGCTTCAGTGTGTTAGTAGAACAGGTTTGTGAACTCAGTCCCAGGACCAGCTGGATGAGGGGACTGAGGCTTCAGTGTGTTAGTAGAACAGGTTAGTGAACTCAGTCCCAGGACCAGCTGGATGAGGGGACTGAGGCTTCAGTGTGTTAGTAGAACAGGTTAGTGAACTCAGTCCCAGGACCAGCTGGATGAGGGGACTGAGGCTTCAGTGTGTTAGTAGAACAGGTTTGTGAACTCAGTCCCAGGACCAGCTGGATGAGGGGACTGAGGCTTCAGTGTGTTAGGAGAACAGGTTAGTGAACTCAGGACCAGCTGGATGAGGGGACTGAGGCTTCAGTGTGTTAGTAGAACAGGTTAGTGAACTCAGCCCCAGGACCTGCTGGATGAGGGGACTGAGGCTTCAATGTGTTAGTAGAACAGGTTAGTGAACTCAGGACCAGCTGGATGAGGGGACTGAGGCTTCAGTGTGTTAGTAGAACAGGTTTGTGAACTCAGCCCCGGGACCAGCTGGATGAGGGGACTGAGGCTTCAGTGTGTTAGTAGAACAGGTTAGTGAACTCAGCCCCAGGACGAGCTGGATGAGGGGACTGAGGCTTCAGTGTGTTAGTAGAACAGGTTTGTGAACTCAGCCCCAGGACCAGCTGGATGAGGGGACTGAGGCTTCAGTGTGTTAGTAGAACAGGTTTGTGAACTCAGCCCCAGGACCTGCTGGATGAGGGGACTGAGGCTTCAGTGTGTTAGTAGAACAGGTTAGTGAACTCAGCCCCAGGACCAGCTGGATGAGGGGACTGAGGCTTCAGTGTGTTAGTAGAACATGTTAGTGAACTCAGGACCAGCTGGATGAGGGGACTGAGGCTTCAATGTGTTAGTAGAACAGGTTTGTGAACTCAGCCCCAGGACCTGCTGGATGAGGGGACTGAGGCTTCAGTGTGTTAGTAGAACAGTTTAGTGAACTCAGCCCCAGGACCTGCTGGATGAGGGGACTGAGGCTTCAGTGTGTTAGTAGAACAGGTTTGTGAACTCAGTCCCAGGACCAGCTGGATGAGGGGACTGAGGCTTCAGTGTGTTAGTAGAACAGGTTTGTGAACTCAGTCCCAGGACCAGCTGGATGAGGGGACTGAGGCTTCAGTGTGTTAGTAGAACAGGTTAGTGAACTCAGTCCCAGGACCAGCTGGATGAGGGGACTGAGGCTTCAGTGTGTTAGTAGAACAGGTTAGTGAACTCAGTCCCAGGACCAGCTGGATGAGGGGACTGAGGCTTCAGTGTGTTAGTAGAACAGTTTGGTGAACTCAGGACCAGCTGGATGAGGGGACTGAGGCTTCAGTGTGCTAGTAGAACAGGTTTGTGAACTCATCCCCAGGACCAGCTGGATGAGGGGACTGAGGCTTCAGTGTGTTAGTAGAACAGGTTAGTGAACTCAGGACCAGCTGGATGAGGGGACTGAGGCTTCAGTGTGCTAGTAGAACAGGTTTGTGAACTCAGCCCCAGGACCAGCTGGATGAGGGGACTGAGGCTTCAGTGTGTTAGTAGAACAGGTTTGTGAACTCAGCCCCAGGACCAGCTGGATGAGGGGACTGAGGCTTCAGTGTGTTAGTAGAACAGGTTTGTGAACTCAGCCCCAGGACCAGCTGGATGAGGGGACTGAGGCTTCAGTGTGTTAGTAGAACAGGTTTGTGAACTCAGCCCCAGGACCTGCTGGATGAGGGGACTGAGGCTTCAGTGTGTTAGTAGAACAGGTTAGTGAACTCAGTCCCAGGACCAGCTGGATGAGGGGACTGAGGCTTCAGTGTGTTAGTAGAACAGGTTAGTGAACTCAGCCCCAGGACCAGCTGGATGAGGGGACTCTTTTCTTTGCTCAGCTCTTGACATTGTAGGGCTTGGTAATGATATGAGAGGGGGTCACTGTATTTTAGATGTTTCCAAAACTTAATTGCTCTTTTTTGAGTTTTTATTATTAGTGGATATTGGCCTAATTCTGCCCTGCATGCATTGTCTGTAGTTTCCTCTGGACATGTAGGAGAATCTTACAGAACTCTGCATGCAGGGTTTCAATGGGGTGTTTGTCCCGTTTGATGAAATCTTGTTTTGCAAGTGGACCCCACACCTCGCTGCCATGAAGTGCAATTGGTTCAATGACATATTCAATTAGTTTTAGTCTAATTTTAATAGGTATTTCAATTAGAATGTGTTTTTTAATGGCGTAGAATGCCCTGCGTGCTTTCTCTCTCAGTGTAACGGTTTTCTTGGTGAGAAGGAGAGTCGGACCAAAATGCGGCGTGTCTATTGCAATCCATGTTTAATGAAGTAACACACTAAACACAAACACTACCAAAACAATAAACTTAACAAAACCCGAAACAGCCTATACTTGTGTATCCTAACACAGAACAATGACATCAGGACACTAAGGACAATCACCCACACCAAACTCAAAGAATATGGCTGCCTAAATATGGTTCCCAATCAGAGACAACGATAAACACCTGCCTCTGATTGAGAACCACTTCAGACAGCCATAGACTTAGCTAGAACACCCCACTAGCTACAATCCCCATACATACACACCACATACAAAAACCCATGCCACACCCTGGCCTGACCAAATAAATAAAGATAAACACAAAATACTTTGACCAGGGTGTGACAGAACCCCCCCCCTAAGGTGCGGACTCCCGAACGCACCTCAAAACAATAGGGAGGGTCCGGGTGGGCGTCTGTCCATGGTGGCGGCTCCGGTGCGGGACGTGGACCCCACTCAATCAATGTCTTAGTCCCTTCTCCTCGCGTCCCTGGATAGTCCACCCTCGCCGCCGACCATGGCCTAGTAGTCCTCACCCAGAACAGCACTGGACTGAGGAGCAGATCGGGACTGAGGGGCAGCTCGGGACTGAGGCAGCTCGGGACTGAGGGGAAGCTCAGGAGTGAGAGGAAGCTCAGGAGTGAGAGGAAGCTCAGGAGTGAGAGGAAGCTCAGGCAGGTTGATGAATCTACCAGATCCAGGCTGGCTGGTGGTTTCGGCAGATCCTGGCTGACTGGCAGATCCTGGCTGACTGGAAGAGTCTGGTCGACTGGCAGATCTGGAAGAGTCTGGTCGACTGGCAGATCTGGAAGAGTCTGGTCTACTGGCAGATCTGGAAGAGTCTGGTCGACTGGCAGATCTGGAAGAGTCTGGTCGACTGGCAGATCTGGAAGAGTCTGGTCGACTGGCAGATCTGGAAGAGTCTGGTCGACTGGCAGATCTGGGAGAGTCTGGTCGACTGGCAGATCTGGGAGAGTCTGGTCGACTGGCAGATCTGGGAGAGTCTGGTCGACTGGCAGATCTGGGAGAGTCTGGTCGACTGGCAGATCTGGGAGAGTCTGGTCGACTGGCAGCTCTGGGAGAGTCTGGTCGACTGGCAGCTCTGGCTGCTCCATGCTGACTGGCTGCTCCATGATGACTGGCAGCTCTGGCTGCTCCATGCTGACTGGCTGCTCCATGCTGACTGGCAGCTCTGGCTGCTCCATGCTGACTGGCTGCTCCATGCTGACTGGCAGCTCTGGCTGCTCCATGCTGACTGGCAGCACTGGCTGCTCCATGCTGACTGGCTGCTCCATGCTGACTGGCGGCCCTGGCTGCTCCATGCTGACTGGCGGCCCTGGCTGCTCCATGCTGACTGGCGGCCCTGGCTGCTCCATGCTGACTGGCGGCCCTGGCTGCTCCATGCTGACTGGCGGCCCTGGCTGCTCCATGCTAACTGGCAGCTCTGGCTGCTCCTTGCAGACTGGCAGCTTTGGCGGCATCCTGCAGACAGGCAGCTCTGGCGGCTCTATGCTAACTGGCAGCTCTATGCTAACTGGCAGTTCTGAACAGGCGGGAGACTCCGGCAGCGCTGTAGAGAAGGAAGGCTCTAACAGCGCTAAACAGGCGGGAGACTCCGACAGCGCTGGAGAGGAGGAGGGCTCCGACAGCGCTGGACAGGCGAGGCGCACTGTAGGCCTGATGCGTGGTGCTGGCACTGGTGGTACTGGGCCGAGGACACGCACAGGAAGCCTGGTGCGGGGAGCTGCTACCGGAGGGCTGGGGTGTGGAGGTGGCACAGGATGGGTTAGACCGTGAAGGCGTACTGGAGATCTTGAGAGCGGTGCTGGCACAGGACGTGCAAGGCTAGGGAGGTGCACAGGAGGCCTGGTACGTGAGACTGGCACCATCTTCACCAGCCGACTAACACGCACCTCAGGACGAGTATGGAGCGCTGACCCAGGTGCCATCAAATCCCTGACACGCTCCGCCGGGCAAATTCCATGTTTAAAACACCAACACAGCAACTCCCTCATTTCTCTCTCCTCCAATTTCCCCATTAACTCCTTCACAGTCTCTGTTTCGCTCACCTCCAACACCGGCTCTGGTTCTGGTCTCCTCCTTGGCTCCTCACGATAAACAGGGAGAGTTGGCTCAGGTCTGGCTCCTGACTCTGCCACACTCTCCCTGAGCCCCCCCCCAAGAAATTTTTGGGGCTGACTATGGGGCCTCCGTCCGCGCTGCCTTGCTTGCTTCGCAAACTCCATTCTCCTATATCCTTCCGCGCACTGCTCCATCGAATCCCAGGCGGGCTCCGGCACTCTCCCTGGGTCGACCGCCCACCTGTCTATCTCCTCCCAAGAAGTATAGTCCATACTGTACTCCACTTTGGGCTGTTCCTGCCTGTTGACACGCTGCTTGGTCCCTTTGTGGTGGGTGATTCTGTAACGGTTTTCTTGGTGAGAAGGAGAGTCGGACCAAAATGCGGCGTGTCTATTGCAATCCATGTTTAATGAAGTAACACACTAAACACAAACACTACCAAAACAATAAACTTAACAAAACCCGAAACAGCCTATACTTGTGTATCCTAACACAGAACAATGACATCAGGACACTAAGGACAATCACCCACACCAAACTCAAAGAATATGGCTGCCTAAATATGGTTCCCAATCAGAGACAACGATAAACACCTGCCTCTGATTGAGAACCACTTCAGACAGCCATAGACTTAGCTAGAACACCCCACTAGCTACAATCCCCATACATACACACCACATACAAAAACCCATGCCACACCCTGGCCTGACCAAATAAATAAAGATAAACACAAAATACTTTGACCAGGGTGTGACACTCAGTTCATTCACTGCCTCATTAAGGTGTCCAGTTGAGCTTATTTTTTAAACCTCAGTAATTGTAGTGTGTGCAGTACTCTATATATTTTGTACCAAATGAGAACTTTGGTCTAATTCCCTAAGATCTGGATCTTCTCTGGAAAATCATTATTTTAGTCTTTTTGGGGTTTACTGCCAGGGCCCAGGTCTGGCAGTACTGCTCTAGCAGGGCAAGGCTCTGCTGTAGGCCATGTGCTGTGGGAGACAGCAGGCATAGGTCATCTGCGAAGAGTAAGCATTTAACTTCTGAATTGTGGAGACTAACACCAGGGGCTGAGGATTTTTCTAGAATAGTGGCCAATTTGTTAATGTAAATATTGAAGAGTGCAGGGCTCAGATTGCAACCCTGGCGAAGGCCCCGCCCCTGGTTAAAGAATTCTGTTTTTTTTCTTACCAATTTTAATGCTGCACGTATTGCCAGTATACATTGATTTAATTATGTCATATGTTTTACCCCCTACACCACTTTCAATAACGTTGTAGAATAACTTTGTAGAACAGTCCTGTTTGCCAAAAATAATCAAATGCTTTTTGGAAGTCGATAAAGCAAGCGTATATTTCGGTATTATTTTGGTGGACATGTTTATCTATCAGGGTGTGTAGGGTGTAAATATGATCAGTTGTGCGATGTTTTGGTATAAATCCAATTTGGCTTTTACACAAGACATTGTGCTTATTAAGGAAGTTTAGAACTCTTACGTTTATAGTACTACAGAAAACCTTCCCCAGGTTACTGTTCACACAAATGCCTCTGTAATTGTTTGGGTCAAATTTTTCTCTGTTCTTAAAGATTGGGGTTATGAGTCCTTGATTCCAGATGTCAGGGAAATAACCTACACTCAGGATCAAATTAAACAGTTTTAATATAGCCAATTGAAATGTTGCACTAGTGAGTTTGAGCATCTCATTTAGGATGCCATCAGGTCCGCATGCTTTATACATTTGAGAGCCTGAAGTTTCTTATAGAGCTCCTGGTCAGTAATTGGGGAGTCCAGTGGATTTTGGATAGTGTGTGTGTGTGTGTGTGTGTGTGTGTGTGTGTGTGTGTGTGTGTGTGTGTGTGTGTGTGTGTGTGTGTGTGTGTGTGTGTGTGTGTGTGTGTGTGTGTGTGTGTGTGTGTGTGTGTGTGTGTTTAGTGCAGATGTATTGGAGGAGCTGTTTAATCTCACTTAATCCTACAGGGTTCTCTTGTTCTCTGACGACCTCCGCGTAGCTGCGCTGGTCCTGCTGTTGGGCCCTGTTGAGTGGAGGAGGGCCAGTTCTGGGCCGTGGGGCTTCCTCTCTGGTCTGGTGTGGTGTAGTAGGCTGGGCCCGGTCCAGTCTGGCTAGGCCGATGGAAGTGGTGATGCTCTGGTGGTGGGTGGGACCTGCGGTGTGTGCTGGGTCTGGTAGGGTGTTGAAGGGGCCTGGGGCTCCTTGGTGGTGCAGTGGTCTGGTGGGGGTCTCTGGGTGGTCCTCTGTCCAGTGCGGTATGGGGTGTGCTGGGTCTGGTGGGGTGTTGAGAGGGCCTGGGGCTCCTTGGTGGTGCAGTGGTCTGGTGGGTGTCTCTGGGTGGTCCTCTGTCCAGTGCAGTATGGGGTGTGCTGGGTCTGGTAGGGTGTTGAAGGGGCCTGGGGCTCCTTGGTGGTGCAGTGGTCTGGTGGGCGTTGCTCTTAACAATCAAAAAGTTATAACAAGTCAGGAGCTGTTCTTCTGCATAACAGTGTCTAACACTGTGTCTGTCTCCTAGACTCCCTCTGACCTCCACTAACACTGTGTCTGTCTCCTAGACTCCCTCTGACCTCCACTAACACTGTGTCTGTCTCCTAGACTCCCTCTGACCTCCACTAACACTGTGTCTGTCTCCTAGACTCCCTCTGACCTCCATTAACACTGTGTCTGTCTCCTAGACTCCCTCTGACCTCCACTAACACTGTGTCTGTCTCCTAGACTCCCTCTGACCTCCACTAACACTGTGTCTGTCTCCTAGACTCCCTCTGACCACCACTAACACTGTGTCTGTCTCCTAGACTCCCTCTGACCTCCACTAACACTGTGTCTGTCTCCTAGACTCCCTCTGACCTCCATTAACACTGTGTCTGTCTCCTAGACTCCCTCTGACCTCCACTAACACTGTGTCTGTCTCCTAGACTCCCTCTGACCTCCACTAACACTGTGTCTGTCTCCTAGACTCCCTCTGACCTCCACTAACACTGTGTCTGTCTCCTAGACTCCCTCTGACCTCCACTAACACTGTGTCTGTCTCCTAGACTCCCTCTGACCTCCATTAACACTGTGTCTGTCTCCTAGACTCCCTCTGACCTCCACTAACACTGTGTCTGTCTCCTAGACTCCCTCTGACCTCCACTAACACTGTGTCACTGTGTCTGTCTCCTAGACTCCCTCTGACCTCCACTAACACTGTGTCACTGTGTCTGTCTCCTAGACTCCCTCTGACCTCCACTAACACTGTGTCTGTCTCCTAGACTCCCTCTGACCTCCACTAACACTGTGTCTGTCTCCTAGACTCCCTCTGACCACCACTAACACTGTGTCTGTCTCCTAGACTCCCTCTGACCTCCACTAACACTGTGTCTGTCTCCTAGACTCCCTCTGACCTCCACTAACACTGTGTCTGTCTCCTAGACTCCCTCTGACCTCCACTAACACTGTGTCTGTCTCCTAGACTCCCTCTGACCACCACTAACACTGTGTCTGTCTCCTAGACTCCCTCTGACCTCCACTAACACTGTGTCTGTCTCCTAGACTCCCTCTGACCTCCACTAACACTGTGTCTGTCTCCTAGACTCCCTCTGACCTCCACTAACACTGTGTCTGTCTCCTAGACTCCCTCTGACCTCCACTAACACTGTGTCTGTCTCCTAGACTCCCTCTGACCTCCATTAACACTGTGTCTGTCTCCTAGACTCCCTCTGACCTCCACTAACACTGTGTCTGTCTCCTAGACTCCCTCTGACCTCCACTAACACTGTGTCACTGTGTCTGTCTGCTAGACTCCCTCTGACCTCCACTAACACTGTGTCTGTCTCCTAGACTCCCTCTGACCTCCACTAACACTGTGTCTGTCTCCTAGACTCCCTCTGACCTCCACTAACACTGTGTCTGTCTCCTAGACTCCCTCTGACCTCCACTAACACTTTGTCACTGTGTCTGTCTCCTAGACTCCCTCTGACCTCCACTAACACTGTGTCTGTCTCCTAGACTCTCTCTGACCTCCACTAACACTGTGTCTGTCTCCTAGACTCCCTCTGACCTCCACTAACACTGTGTCTGTCTCCTAGACTCCCTCTGACCTCCACTAACACTGTGTCTGTCTCCTAGACTCCCTCTGACCTCCACTAACACTGTGTCTGTCTCCTAGACTCCCTCTGACCACCACTAACACTGTGTCTGTCTCCTAGACTCCCTCTGACCTCCACTAACACTGTGTCTGTCTCCTAGACTCCCTCTGACCTCCACTAACACTGTGTCTGTCTCCTAGACTCCCTCTGACCTCCACTAACACTGTGTCTGTCTCCTAGACTCCCTCTGACCTCCACTAACACTGTGTCTGTCTCCTAGACTCCCTCTGACCTCCACTAACACTGTGTCTGTCTCCTAGACTCCCTCTGACCTCCACTAACACTGTGTCTGTCTCCTAGACTCCCTCTGACCTCCACTAACACTGTGTCTGTCTCCTAGACTCCCTCTGACCTCCACTAACACGGTGTCTGTCTCCTAGACTCCCTCTGACCACCACTAAAACTGTGTCACTGTGTCTGTCTCCTAGACTCCCTCTGACCTCCACTAACACTGTGTCACTGTGTCTGTCTCCTAGACTCCCTCTGACCACCACTAACACTGTGTCACTGTGTCTGTCTCCTAGACTCCCTCTGACCTCCACTAACACGGTGTCTGTCTCCTAGACTCCCTCTGACCTCCACTAACACTGTGTCTGTCTCCTAGACTCCCTCTGACCTCCACTAACACTGTGTCTGTCTCCTAGACTCCCTCTGACCTCCACTAACACTGTGTCTGTCTCCTAGACTCCCTCTGACCTCCACTAACACTGTGTCTGTCTCCTAGACTCCCTCTGACCACCACTAACACTGTGTCTGTCTCCTAGACTCCCTCTGACCTCCATTAACACTGTGTCTGTCTCCTAGACTCCCTCTGACCTCCACTAACACTGTGTCTGTCTCCTAGACTCCCTCTGACCTCCACTAACACTGTGTCTGTCTCCTAGACTCCCTCTGACCTCCACTAACACTGTGTCTGTCTCCTAGACTCCCTCTGACCTCCACTAACACTGTGTCACTGTGTCTGTCTCCTAGACTCCCTCTGACCTCCACTAACACTGTGTCACTGTGTCTGTCTCCTAGACTCCCTCTGACCTCCATTAACACTGTGTCTGTCTCCTAGACTCCCTCTGACCTCCACTAACACTGTGTCTGTCTCCTAGACTCCCTCTGACCTCCACTAACACTGTGTCTGTCTCCTAGACTCCCTCTGACCTCCACTAACACTGTGTCTGTCTCCTAGACTCCCTCTGACCTCCACTAACACTGTGTCTGTCTCCTAGACTCCCTCTGACCTCCACTACCACTGTGTCTGTCTCCTAGACTCCCTCTGACCTCCACTAACACTGTGTCTGTCTCCTAGACTCCCTCTGACCTCCACTAACACTGTGTCTGTCTCCTAGACTCCCTCTGACCTCCACTAACACGGTGTCTGTCTCCTAGACTCCCTCTGACCACCACTAAAACTGTGTCACTGTGTCTGTCTCCTAGACTCCCTCTGACCACCACTAACACTGTGTCACTGTGTCTGTCTCCTAGACTCCCTCTGACCTCCACTAACACGGTGTCTGTCTCCTAGACTCCCTCTGACCTCCACTAACACTGTGTCTGTCTCCTAGACTCCCTCTGACCTCCACTAACACTGTGTCTGTCTCCTAGACTCCCTCTGACCACCACTAACACTGTGTCTGTCTCCTAGACTCCCTCTGACCTCCACTAACACTGTGTCTGTCTCCTAGACTCCCTCTGACCTCCACTAACACTGTGTCTGTCTCCTAGACTCCCTCTGACCTCCACTAACACTGTGTCTGTCTCCTAGACTCCCTCTGACCTCCACTAACACTGTGTCTGTCTCCTAGACTCCCTCTGACCTCCACTAACACTGTGTCTGTCTCCTAGACTCCCTCTGACCTCCACTAACACTGTGTCTGTCTCCTAGACTCCCTCTGACCACCACTAACACTGTGTCTGTCTCCTAGACTCCCTCTGACCTCCACTAACACTGTGTCTGTCTCCTAGACTCCCTCTGACCACCACTAACACTGTGTCTGTCTCCTAGACTCCCTCTGACCTCCATTAACACTGTGTCTGTCTCCTAGACTCCCTCTGACCTCCACTAACACTGTGTCACTGTGTCTGTCTCCTAGACTCCCTCTGACCTCCACTAACACTGTGTCTGTCTCCTAGACTCCCTCTGACCTCCACTAACACTGTGTCTGTCTCCTAGACTCCCTCTGACCTCCACTAACACTGTGTCTGTCTCCTAGACTCCCTCTGACCTCCACTAACACTGTGTCTGTCTCCTAGACTCCCTCTGACCTCCACTAACACTGTGTCTGTCTCCTAGACTCCCTCTGACCTCCACTAACACTGTGTCTGTCTCCTAGACTCCCTCTGACCTCCACTAACACTGTGTCTGTCTCCTAGACTCCCTCTGACCTCCACTAACACTGTGTCTGTCTCCTAGACTCCCTCTGACCTCCACTAACACTGTGTCTGTCTCCTAGACTCCCTCTGACCTCCACTAACACTGTGTCTGTCTCCTAGACTCCCTCTGACCTCCACTAACACTGTGTCTGTCTCCTAGACTCCCTCTGACCTCCACTAACACTGTGTCTGTCTGCTAGACTCCCTCTGACCTCCACTAACACTGTGTCTGTCTCCTAGACTCCCTCTGACCTCCACTAACACTGTGTCTGTCTCCTAGACTCCCTCTGACCTCCACTAACACTGTGTCTGTCTCCTAGACTCCCTCTGACCTCCACTAACACTGTGTCTGTCTCCTAGACTCCCTCTGACCTCCACTAACACTGTGTCTGTCTCCTAGACTCCCTCTGACCTCCACTAACACTGTGTCTGTCTCCTAGACTCCCTCTGACCTCCACTAACACTGTGTCTGTCTCCTAGACTCCCTCTGACCTCCACTAACACTGTGTCTGTCTCCTAGACTCCCTCTGACCTCCACTAACACTGTGTCTGTCTGCTAGACTCCCTCTGACCTCCACTAACACTGTGTCTGTCTCCTAGACTCCCTCTGACCTCCACTAACACTGTGTCTGTCTCCTAGACTCCCTCTGACCTCCACTAACACTGTGTCTGTCTCCTAGACTCCCTCTGACCTCCACTAACACTGTGTCTGTCTCCTAGACTCCCTCTGACCTCCACTAACACTGTGTCTGTCTCCTAGACTCCCTCTGACCTCCACTAACACTGTGTCTGTCTCCTAGACTCCCTCTGACCTCCACTAACACTATGTCCGTACTGCAGCACCATCGTCCATCTGTCTGTTTATGCCCTCAATTATGGAACAGTGGAGTCAGTGTACTGCCTGCCATCAGACTAGCGTCCCGTCCAGGTGTGCTTGCACATTAAGCTGCCTCACGCTACAGCATCTTGGAGATAGGCTGTTGCCCCTTATGTGCCGTTCTGATTGTACAAAACACATGTTAAAGCGTTATGCACCTTATTAGTGTATCAGGTTGTTGTCCTGTCCCAAGGATGGAGCACAGGGTTTTTTTTTACAGGACAAGGGGAAGGAGAGGTGAATCATTACTATAATTGGGGTGAGAGGAGAGTGCTAACTATATTGCTGATGAGGACAGTTCTACAAGGAGATGTGGATCAGGTTGTGATGAATAAATAAGCTGTAGGTTTACTGCATCAAGGCTCCGGCTTCGCTTTAGTAGCCTGGTCTCAGATCTGTTTGAGGCTTCGCTTTAGTAGCCTGGTCTCCAGATCTGTTTGAGTCTTTACTTTAGTAGCCTGGTCTCAGATCTGTTTGAGGCTTTGCTTTAGTAGCCTGGTCTCAGATCTGTTTGAGGCTTCGCTTTAGTAGCCTGGTCTCAGATCTGTTTGAGGCTTTGCTTTAGTAGCCTGGTCTCAGATCTGTTTCAATGCTTCGCTTTAGTAGCCTGGTCTCAGATCTGTTTCAATGTATCGCTTTAGTAGCCTGGTCTCAGATCTGTTCGAGGCTTTGCTTTAGTAGCCTGGTCTCAGATCTGTTTCAATGTATCACTTTAGTAGCCTGGTCTCAGATATGTTTCAATGCTTCGCTTTAGTAGCCTGGTCTCAGATCTGTTCGAGGCTTTGCTTTAGTAGACTGGTCTCAGATCTGTTTGTCTTTACTTTAGTAGCCTGGTCTCAGATCTGTTTGAGTCTTTACTTTAGTAGCCTGGTCTCAGATCTGTTTGAGTCTTTACTTTAATAGCCTGGTCTCAGATCTGTTCTAGTCTTTGCTTTAGTAGCCTGGTCTCAGATCTGTTTGAGTCTTTACTTTAATAGCCTGGTCTCAGATCTGTTCTAGTCTTTGCTTTAGTAGCCTGGTCTCAGATCTGTTTGAGTCTTTACTTTAATAGCCTGGTCTCAGATCTGTTCTAGTCTTTGCTTTAGTAGTCTGGTCTCAGACCAAACAGTGAAAACATTTTTTTTTTTAAATCTTAGCAAATTTATTACAAATAAAAATCTAAAATACCTTATTTACATAAGTATTCAGACCCTTTGCTATGAGACTCGAAATTTATCTCAGGTGCATCCTGTTTCCATTGATCATCCTTAAGATGTTTCTACAACTTGATTGGAGTCCACCTGTGGTAAATTCAATTGATTGGACATGATTTGGAAAGGCACACACCTGTCTATATAAGGTCCCACAGTTGACAGTGCATGTCAGAGCAAAAACCAAGCCATGAGGTCGAAGGAATTGTCCGTAGATCACCAAGACAGGATTGTGTCGAGGCACAGATCTGGATGAAGGAGACCAAAAAATGTCTGCAGCATTGAAGGTCCCCAAGAACACACTCTAACGCCTCCATCATTCTTAAAATTTCCAAATCATGTCCAATCAATTGAATTTACCACAGGTGGACTCTAATCAAGTTGTAGAAACATCTTAAGGATGATCAATGGAAACAGGATGCACCTGAGCTCAATTTCGAGTCTCATAGCAAAGGGTCTGAATACTTATGTAAATAAGGTATTTTAGATTTTTATTTGTAATAAATTTGCTAAGATTTAAAAAAAAAAATGTTTTCACTGTTTGGTCTGAGACCAGGCTACTAAAGCAAAGCCTCGAACAGATCTGAGACCAGGCTACTAAAGCAAAGTCTCGAACAGATCTGAGACCAGGCTACTAAAGCAAAGCCTCGAACAGATCTGAGACCAGGCTATTAAAGCAAAGCCTCGAACAGATCTGAGACCAGGCTACTAAAGCAAAGTCTCGAACAGATCTGAGACCAGGCTACTAAAGCAAAGCCTCGAACAGATCTGAGACCAGGCTACTAAAGCAAAGCCTCGAACAGATCTGAGACCAGGCTACTAAAGCAAAGACTAGAACAGATCTGAGAACAGGCTACTAAAGCAAAGCCTCGAACAGATCTGCTGCCCTTTTAAAGACCCTACACTATGTTAGAGCTCTGCTGCCCTTAAAGCCTACACTGTGTTAGAGCTCCACTGCTGCCCTTAAAGGCCCTACACTGTGTTAGAGCTCCACTGCAGAGATTCCTGGCTGCAGGGTTCTGTATTGGTCCACTAGTTTACTGCTCTGCAGGGTTCTGTATTGGTCCACTAGTTTACTGCTCTGCAGGGTTCTGTATTGGTCCACTAGTTTACTGCTCCTGCAGGGTTCTGTATTGGTCCACTAGTTTACTGCTCTGCAGGGTTCTGTATTGGTCCACTAGTTTACTGCTCCTGCAGGGTTCTGTATTGGTCCACTAGGTTACTGCTCCTGGCTGCAGGGTTCTGTATTGGTCCACTAGTTTACTGCTCCTGCAAGGTTCTGTATTGGTCCACTAGTTTACTGCTCCTGCAAGGTTCTGTATTGGTTCACTAGTTTACTGCTCCTGCAGGGTTCTGTATTGGTCCACTAGTTTACTGCTCCTGCAGGGTTCTGTATTGGTCCACTAGTTTACTGCTCCTGCAGGGTTCTGTATTGGTCTACTAGTTTAAGGCCCTTTAATATAAGGCCCTGCCCCGCCCCCCTTTCGGAAAAGCTGTCCACGACTCCATTTTGTTGATCCCTGCATACAGACCGAAACTAAAACAAGAGGCTCCCACGCTGTCCAACGCTGGTCCGACCAAGCTGACTCCACACTCCAAGACTGCTTCCATCACGTGGACTGGGACATGTTTCGTATTGCGTCAGACAACAACATTGACGAATACGCTGATTCGGTGTACGAGTTCATTAGAACGTGCGTTGAAGATGTCCTTCCCATAGCAACGATTAAAACATTCCCTAACCAGAAACTGTGGATTGATGGCAGCATTCGCGTGAAACTGAAAGCGCGAACCACTGCTTTTAATCAGGGCAAGGTGTCTGGTAACATGACCGAATACAAACAGTGCAGCTATTCCCTCCGCAAGGCTATCAAACAAGCTAAGCGTCAGTACAGAGACAAAGTAGAATCTCAATTCAACGGCTCAGACACAAGAGGCATGTGGCAGGGTCTACAGTCAATCAACGACTACAGGAAGAAATCCAGCCCAGTCACAGACCAGGATGTCCTGCTCCCAGGCAGACTAAATAACTTTTTTGCCCGCTTTGAGGACAATACAGTGCCACTGACACGGCCTGCAACGAAAACATGCGGTCTCTCCTTCACTGCAGCCGAGGTGAGTAAGACATTTAAACGTGTTAACCCTCGCAAGGCTGCAAGCCCAGACGGCATCCCCAGCCGCGCCCTGAGAGCATGCGCAGACCAGCTGGCCGGTGTGTTTACGGACATATTCAATCAATCCCTATACCAGTCTGCTGTTCCCACATGCTTCAAAAGGGCCACCATTATTCCTGTTCCCAAGAAAGCTAAGGTAACTGAGCTAAACGACCACCGCCCCGTAGCACTCACTTCCGTCATCATGAAGTGCTTTGAGAGACTAGTCAAGGACCATATCACCTCCACCCTACCTGACACCCTAGACCCACTCCAATTTGCTTACCGCCCAAATAGGTCCACAGACGATGCAATCTCAACCACACTGCACACTGCCCTAACCCATCTGGACAAGAGGAATACCTATGTGAGAATGCTGTTCATTGACTACAGCTCAGCATTCAACACCATAGTACCCTCCAAGCTCGTCATCAAGCTCGAGACCCTGGGTCTCGACCCCGCCCTGTGCAACTGGGTACTGAACTTCCTGACGGGCCGCCCCCAGGTGGTGAGGGTAGGCAACAACATCTCCTCCCCGCTGATCCTCAACACTGGGGCCCCACAAGGGTGCGTTCTGAGCCCTCTCCTGTACTCCCTGTTCACCCACGACTGCGTGGCCATGCACGCCTCCAACTCAATCATCAAGTTTGCGGACGACACGACAGTGGTAGGCTTGATTACCAACAACGACGAGACGGCCTACAGGGAGGAGGTGAGGGCCCTCGGAGTGTGGTGTCAGGAAAATAACCTCACACTCAACGTCAACAAAACTAAGGAGATGATTGTGGACTTCAGGAAACAGCAGAGGGAACACCCCCCTATCCACATCGATGGAACAGTAGTGGAGAGGGTAGCAAGTTTTAAGTTCCTCGGCATACACATCACAGACAAACTGAATTGGTCCACTCACACAGACAGCATTGTGAAGAAGGCGCAGCAGCGCCTCTTCAACCTCAGGAGGCTGAAGAAATTCGGCTTGTCACCAAAAGCACTCACAAACTTCTACAGATGCACAATCGAGAGCATCCTGGCGGGCTGTATCACTGCCTGGTACGTCAACTGCTCCGCCCTCAACCGTAAGGCTCTCCAGAGGGTAGTGAGGTCTGCACAACGCATCACCGGGGGCAAACTACCTGCCCTCCAGGACACCTACACCACCCGATGTCACAGGAAGGCCATAAAGATCATCAAGGACATCAACCACCCGAGCCACTGCCTGTTCACCCCGCTATCATCCAGAAGGCGAGGTCAGTACAGGTGCATCAAAGCTGGGACCGAGAGACTGAAAAACAGCTTCTATCTCAAGGCCATCAGACTGTTAAACAGCCACCACTAACATTGAGTGGCTGCTGCCAACACACTGACACTGACTCAACTCCAGCCACTTTAATAATGGGAATTGATGGGAAATGATGTAAATATATCACTAGCCACTTTAAACAATGCTACCTTATATAATGTTACTTACCCTACATTATTCATCTCATATGCATACGTATATACTGTACTCTATATCATCGACTGTATCCTTATGTAATACATGTATCACTAGCCACTTTAACTATGCCACTTTGTTTACATACTCATCTCATATGTATATACTGTACTCGATACCATCTACTGAATCTTGACTATGCTGCTCTGTACCATCACTCATTCATATATCCTTATGTACATATTCTTTATCTGTTTATCGGTTACTGCTCCTGTAGGGTTCTGTATTGGTCCACTAGTTTACTGCTCCTGCAGTGTTCTGTATTGGTCCACCAGGTTACTGCTCCTGTAGGGTTCTGTATTGGTCCACTAGTTTACTGCTCTGCAGGGTTCTGTATTGGTCCACTAGTTTACTGCTCCTGCAGTGTTCTGTATTGGTCCGCCAGGTTACTGCTCCTGTAGGGTTCTGTATTGGTCCACTAGTTTACTGCTCCTGCAGTGTTCTGTATTGGTCCACCAGGTTACTGCTCCTGTAGGGTTCTGTATTGGTCTACTAGTTCACTGCTCCTGCAGGGTTCTATTTTGGTCCACTAGTTTACTACTCCTGCAGGGTTCCGTATTGGTCCACTAGTTTACTGCTCCTGTAGGGTTCTGTATTGGTCTACTAGTTTACTGCTCCTGCAGGGTTCTGTATTGGTCCACTAGGTTACTACTCCTGCAGGGTTCTGTATTGGTCCACTAGTTTACTGCTCCTGCAGGGTTCTGTATTGGTCCACTAGGTTACTGCTCCTGGCTGCAGGGTTCTGTATTGGTCCACTAGTTTACTACTCCTGCAGGGTTCTGTATTGGTCCACTAGTTTACTGCTCTGCAGGGTTCTGTATTGGTCCACTAGTTTACTGCTCCTGGCTGCAGGGTTCTGTATTGGTCCACTAGGTTACTGCTCTGTAGGGTTCTGTATTGGTCCACTAGTTTACTGCTCTGTAGGGTTCTGTATTGGTCCACTAGTTTACTACTCCTGGCTGCAGAGTTCTGTTTGGGCCACTAGTTTATTGCTCCTGTAGGGTTCTGTATTGATCCACTAGGTTACTGCTGCTCCTGTAGGGTTCTGTATTGGTCCACTAGTTTACTGCTCCTGTAGGGTTCTGTATTGATCCACTAGGTTACTGCTGCTCCTGCAGGGTTCTGTATTGGTCGACTAGTTTACTGCTCCTGCAGGGTTCTGTATTGGTCCACTAGTTTACTGCTTGCAGGGTTCTGTATTGGTCCACTAGTTTACTGCTCTGCAGGGTTCTGTATTGGTCCACTAGTTTACTTCTCCTGCAGGGTTCTGTATTGGTCCACTAGTTTACTTCTCCTGCAGGGTTCTGTATTGGTCCACTAGTTTACTGCTCTGCAGGGTTCTGTATTGGTCCACTAGTTTACTGGTCCTGCAGTGTTCTGTATTGGTCCACTAGTTTACTGGTCCAGTAGGGTTATGTATTGGTCCACTAGTTTACTACTCCTGGCTGCAGGGTTCTGTATTGGTCCACTAGGGTTCTGTATTGGTCCACTAGTTTACTGCTCCTGGCTGCAGGGTTCTGTATTGGTCCACTAGTTTACTACTGATGCAGGGTTCTGTATTGGTCCACTAGTTTACTGCTCCTGCAGGGTTCTGTATTGGTCCACTAGTTTACTGCTCCTGCAGGGTTCTGTATTGGTCCACTAGTTTACTGCTCCTGCAGGGTTCTGTATTGGTCCACTAGTTTACTGCTCCTGCAGGGTTCTGTATTGGTCCACTAGTTTACTGCTCCTGCAGGGTTCTGTATTGGTCCACTAGTTTACTGTTCTGCAGGGTTCTGTATTGGTCCACTAGTTTACTGCTCTGCAGGGTTCTATTTTGGTCCACTAGTTTACTACTCCTGCAGGGTTCTGTATTGGTCCACTAGTTTACTGCTCCTGCAGTGTTCTGTATTGGTCCACTAGTTTACTGCTCCTGGCTGCAGGGTTCTGTATTGGTCCACTAGGTTACTGCTCTGTAGGGTTCTGTATTGGTCCACTAGGTTACTGCTCTGTAGGGTTCTGTATTGGTCCACTAGTTTACTGCTCTGCAGGGTTCTGTATTGGTCCACTAGTTTACTGCTCCTGGCTGCAGGGTTCTGTATTGGTCCACTAGGTTACTGCTCTGTAGGGTTCTGTATTGGTCCACTAGTTTACTGCTCTGCAGGGTTCTGTATTGGTCCACTAGTTTACTGCTCCTGCAGGGTTCTGTATTGGTCCACTAGTTTACTGCTCCTGCAGTGTTCTGTATTGGTCCACTAGTTTACTGGTCCAGTAGGGTTATGTATTGGTCCACTAGTTTACTACTCCTGGCTGCAGGGTTCTGTATTGGTCTACTAGGGTTCTGTATTGGTCCACTAGTTTACTGCTCCTGGCTGCAGGGTTCTGTATTGGTCCACTAGTTTACTACTGATGCAGGGTTCTGTATTGGTCCACTAGTTTACTGCTCCTGCAGGGTTCTGTATTGGTCCACTAGTTTACTGCTCCTGCAGGGTTCTGTATTGGTCCACTAGTGTACTGCTCCTGCAGGGTTCTGTAGTGGTCCACTAGTTTACTGCTCCTGCAGGGTTCTGTATTGGTCCACTAGTTTACTGCTCCTGCAGGGTTCTGTATTGGTCCACTAGTTTACTGCTCCTGCAGGGTTCTGTATTGGTCCACTAGTTTACTGTTCTGCAGGGTTCTGTATTGGTCCACTAGTTTACTGCTCTGCAGGGTTCTGTAGTGGTCCACTAGTTTACTGCTGCTCCTGCAGGGTTCTGTATTGGTCCACTAGTTTACTGCTCCTGCAGGGTTCTGTATTGGTCCACTAGTTTACTGTTCTGCAGGGTTCTGTATTGGTCCACTAGTTTACTGCTCTGCAGGGTTCTGTAGTGGTCCACTAGTTTACTGCTGCTCCTGCAGGGTTCTGTATTGGTCCACTAGTTTACTGCTCCTGCAGGGTTCTGTATTGGTCCACTAGTTTACTGTTCTGCAGGGTTCTGTATTGGTCCACTAGTTTACTGCTCTGCAGGGTTCTGTAGTGGTCCACTAGTTTACTGCTGCTCCTGCAGGGTTCTGTATTGGTCCACTAGTTTACTGCTCCTGCAGGGTTCTGTATTGGTCCACTAGTTTACTGCTGCTCCTGCAGGGTTCTGTAGTGGTCCACTAGTTTACTGCTGCTCCTGCAGGGTTCTGTATTGATCCACTAGAGGACATCTTGGACCAGGGTTCTCTATTGATCCACTAGAGGACATCTTGGACCAGGGTTCTGTATTGATCCACTAGAGGACATCTTGGACCAGGGTTCTGTATTGATCCACTAGAGGACATCTTGGACCAGGGTTCTGTATTGGTCCACTAGAGGACATCTTGGACCAGGGTTCTGTATTGGTCCACTAGAGGACATCTTGGACCAGGGTTCTCTATTGGTCCACTAGAGGACATCTTGGACCAGGGTTCTGTATTGATCCACTAGAGGACATCTTGGACCAGGGTTCTGTATTGATCCACTAGAGGACATCTTGGACCAGGGTTCTGTATTGATCCACTAGAGGACATCTTGGACCAGGGTTCTGTATTGATCCACTAGAGGACATCTTGGACCAGGGTTCTGTATTGCTCCAATAGAGGACATCTTGGACCAGGGTTCTGTATTGATCCACTAGAGGACATCTTGGACCAGGGTTCTCTATTGATCCACTAGAGGACATCTTGGACCAGGGTTCTGTATTGATCCACTAGAGGACATCTTGGACCAGGGTTCTGTATTGATCCACTAGAGGACATCTTGGACCAGGGTTCTGTATTGATCCACTAGAGGACATCTTGGACCAGGGTTCTCTATTGGTCCACTAGAGGACATCTTGGACCAGGGTTCTGTATTGATCCACTAGAGGACATCTTGGACCAGGGTTCTCTATTGGTCCACTAGAGGACATCTTGGACCAGGGTTCTGTATTGATCCACTAGAGGACATCTTGGACCAGGGTTCTCTATTGATCCAGTAGAGGACATCTTGGACCAGGGTTCTGTATTGATCCAGTAGAGGACATCTTGGACCAGGGTTCTGTATTGATCCACTAGTTTACTGCTCCTGCAGGGTTCTGTATTGATCCAGTAGAGGACATCTTGGACCAGGGTTCTGTATTGATCCACTAGTTTACTGCTCCTGCAGGGTTCTGTATTGATCCAGTAGAGGACATCTTGGACCAGGGTTCTGTATTGATCCAGTAGAGGACATCTTGGACCAGGGTTCTGTATTGATCCAGTAGAGGACATCTTGGACCAGGGTTCTGTATTGATCCACTAGTTTACTGCTCCTGCAGGGTTCTGTATTGATCCAGTAGAGGACATCTTGGACCAGGGTTCTGTATTGATCCAGTAGAGGACATCTTGGACCAGGGTTCTGTATTGATCCAGTAGAGGACATCTTGGACCAGGGTTCTGTATTGATCCAGTAGAGGACATCTTGGACCAGGGTTCTGTATTGATCCAGTAGAGGACATCTTGGACCAGGGTTCTGTATTGATCCACTAGAGGACATCTTGGACCAGGGTTCTCTATTGGTCCACTAGAGGACATCTTGGACCAGGGTTCTCTATTGGTCCACTAGAGGACATCTTGGACCAGGGTTCTGTATTGATCCAGTAGAGGACATCTTGGACCAGGGTTCTGTATTGATCCACTAGAGGACATCTTGGACCAGGGTTCTCTATTGATCCACTAGAGGACATCTTGGACCAGGGTTCTGTATTGGTCCACTAGAGGACATCTTGGACCAGGGTTCTGTATTGGTCCACTAGAGGACATCTTGGACCAGGGTTCTGTATTGGTCCAGTAGAGGACATCTTGGACCAGGGTTCTCTATTGATCCACTAGAGGACATCTTGGACCAGGGTTCTGTATTGATCCACTAGAGGACATCTTGGACCAGGGTTCTGTATTGATCCACTAGAGGACATCTTGGACCAGGGTTCTGTATTGGTCCACTAGAGGACATCTTGGACCAGGGTTCTGTATTGGTCCAGTAGAGGACATCTTGGACCAGGGTTCTGTATTGGTCCAGTAGAGGACATCTTGGACCAGGGTTCTGTATTGGTCCACTAGAGGACATCTTGGACCAGGGTTCTGTATTGGTCCACTAGAGGACATCTTGGACCAGGGTTCTGTATTGGTCCACTAGAGGACATCTTGGACCAGGGTTCTCTATTGGTCCACTAGAGGACATCTTGGACCAGGGTTCTCTATTGATCCACTAGAGGACATCTTGGACCAGGGTTCTGTATTGATCCACTAGAGGACATCTTGGACCAGGGTTCTGTATTGATCCACTAGAGGACATCTTGGACCAGGGTTCTGTATTGATCCACTAGAGGACATCTTGGACCAGGGTTCTGTATTGGTCCACTAGAGGACATCTTGGACCAGGGTTCTGTATTGATCCACTAGAGGACATCTTGGACCAGGGTTCTGTATTGATCCACTAGAGGACATCTTGGACCAGGGTTCTGTATTGATCCAGTAGAGGACATCTTGGACCAGGGTTCTCTATTGATCCAGTAGAGGACATCTTGGACCAGGGTTCTGTATTGATCCACTAGAGGACATCTTGGACCAGGGTTCTGTATTGATCCACTAGAGGACATCTTGGACCAGGGTTCTCTATTGATCCACTAGAAGACATCTTGGACCAGGGTTCTGTATTGATCCACTAGAGGACATCTTGGACCAGGGTTCTGTATTGGTCCACTAGAGGACATCTTGGACCAGGGTTCTGTATTGATCCACTAGAGGACATCTTGGACCAGGGTTCTGTATTGATCCACTAGAGGACATCTTGGACCAGGGTTCTGTATTGGTCCAGTAGAGGACATCTTGGACCAGGGTTCTGTATTGGTCCAGTAGAGGACATCTTGGACCAGGGTTCTGTATTGATCCACTAGAGGACATCTTGGACCAGGGTTCTGTATTGGTCCAGTAGAGGACATCTTGGACCAGGGTTCTGTATTGGTCCAGTAGAGGACATCTTGGACCAGGGTTCTGTATTGGTCCACTAGAGGACATCTTGGACCAGGGTTCTGTATTGATCCACTAGAGGACATCTTGGACCAGGGTTCTGTATTGATCCACTAGAGGACATCTTGGACCAGGGTTCTGTATTGATCCAGTAGAGGACATCTTGGACCAGGGTTCTCTATTGATCCAGTAGAGGACATCTTGGACCAGGGTTCTGTATTGATCCACTAGAGGACATCTTGGACCAGGGTTCTGTATTGATCCACTAGAGGACATCTTGGACCAGGGTTCTCTATTGATCCACTAGAGGACATCTTGGACCAGGGTTCTGTATTGATCCACTAGAGGACATCTTGGACCAGGGTTCTGTATTGGTCCACTAGAGGACATCTTGGACCAGGGTTCTGTATTGATTCACTAGAGGACATCTTGGACCAGGGTTCTGTATTGATCCACTAGAGGACATCTTGGACCAGGGTTCTGTATTGGTCCAGTAGAGGACATCTTGGACCAGGGTTCTGTATTGGTCCAGTAGAGGACATCTTGGACCAGGGTTCTGTATTGATCCACTAGAGGACATCTTGGACCAGGGTTCTGTATTGGTCCAGTAGAGGACATCTTGGACCAGGGTTCTGTATTGGTCCAGTAGAGGACATCTTGGACCAGGGTTCTGTATTGATCCACTAGAGGACATCTTGGACCAGGGTTCTCTATTGATCCACTAGAGGACATCTTGGACCAGGGTTCTGTATTGATCCACTAGAGGACATCTTGGACCAGGGTTCTGTATTGATCCACTAGAGGACATCTTGGACCAGGGTTCTCTATTGGTCCAGTAGAGGACATCTTGGACCAGGGTTCTGTATTGGTCCACTAGAGGACATCTTGGACCAGGGTTCTGTATTGGTCCACTAGAGGACATCTTGGACCAGGGTTCTGTATTGGTCCACTAGAGGACATCTTGGACCAGGGTTCTGTATTGGTCCACTAGAGGACATCTTGGACCAGGGTTCTCTATTGGTCCACTAGAGGACATCTTGGACCAGGGTTCTGTATTGATCCACTAGAGGACATCTTGGACCAGGGTTCTGTATTGATCCACTAGAGGACATCTTGGACCAGGGTTCTGTATTGATCCACTAGAGGACATCTTGGACCAGGGTTCTGTATTGATCCACTAGAGGACATCTTGGACCAGGGTTCTCTATTGATCCACTAGAGGACATCTTGGACCAGGGTTCTGTATTGATCCACTAGAGGACATCTTGGATCAGGGTTCTGTATTGATCCAGTAGAGGACATCTTGGACCAGGGTTCTGTATTGATCCAGTAGAGGACATCTTGGACCAGTGTCCAGATCCTTCTCTTGATTAACATCCAACATCCAGTGACCTAGACTTTTTAATTAGTTAATTTATTCCCCCTGGAAAGATAAAGATACTTATTCACTCATTAACTGTGTGTTGCCAGGTAGACAATAGCAGTCACGTCTTGTTACCCTGGCACAAAATTGTAAGTTCAGTACTGAGATCAGTGGTTCCTTTAAGCCTCTGGTCTGTGGACCGGCACCCGCTCCCTGGGATGTTGCAGAACCGCTCAACATGGATCCCTCAGATGATATCTGACACTGATTTAATACACTCTAAAGTGGTGGTTTTATGCATAGCAGAAGAGGTTGAGAAATGCTACACAAGAAGCTATAGGTTCCATCCAGGCGGTAAACAGCTCTTCAGATAGTAAGATTATGCTTCCTGTATATTGGTCTCCTAATAAGTCACTGGGCCTTGCTGCCCAAGATGAATTAGACCACAGAGGCACCTACAGACGCAGAGCGCACTCTCTCTATCTGTCTCTCTCGCTCTCTCTCTCTCTCTCTCCCTTTCTCTGTGTCTCTCTCTCTCTTTTTCTATCTCTCTCTCTCTTTCTCTCTCTCTCTCTCTCTCTCTGTCTCTCTCTGTCTCTCTTTCTCTATCTCTCTCTCTCTCTGTCTCTCTCTGTCTCTCTCTCTCTCTCTCTGTCTCTCTCTGTTCTCTCTCTCTCTCTCTCTCTCTCTCTGTCTCGCTCCCTCTCTGTCTCTCTCCCTCTCGCTCCGTCTATTTATCTGTCTGTCTCTCTCTCTCTCCCTGTCTCTCTCTCTATCTCTCTTTCTCCCCATCCTCCCATTTCTCTCTCTCCCACACTCCCGCTCTCTTCCCTTTTTCCCCCTATTCAGCAGTCCCTCCCCTCTATGACTATTGGTTTTAGTTTGTTCTGTACATTAGTAAACCCATCCATCAGCCTCCTTGACAGTGTCCATGTGTTGCTGAGATTGTGTGGTTACAGTAATAAATAACATGGTAATAGGTGTCCACCTGCTGGGGACAGGGGTCTGGTCACACACACACACACACACACACACACACACACATACACACACACACACACACACACACACACACACACACACACACACACACACACACACACACTGGGGACTGGTTGTGTAGGAGTGTTTCTGTAGTAATTAATGAAACATGAAAATATATTTCAAGATGCTGGAACCTTTTCCTCTTACAACGAGTCCTGAATAGAAATACCATAGAAGAAGAATAGTTGATCTATTTACCTGGTCGAGGGCAGTGAGGAGGGGCGTAGGGAGGGCAGTGAGGAGGGGCGTAGGGAGGGCAGTGAGGAGGGCCATAGGGAGGGCAGTGAGGAGGGCAGTGAGGAGGGGCGTATGGAGGGCAGTGAGGAGGGGCGTAGGGAGGGCAGTGAGGAGGGCCATAGGGAGGGCAGTGAGGAGGGCAGTGAGGAGGGGCGTAGGGAGGGCAGTGAGGAGGGGCGTAGGGAGGGCAGTGAGGAGGGGCGTAGGGAGGGCAGTGAGGAGGGCCGTAGGGAGGGCAGTGAGGAGGGGCGTATGGAGGGCAGTGAGGAGGGCCGTATGGAGGGCAGTGAGGAGGGGCGTATGGAGGGCAGTGAGGAGGGCCGTAGGGAGGGCAGTGAGGAGGGCCGTAGGGAGGGCAGTGAGGAGGGGTGTAGGGAGGGCAGTGGGGAGGGGCGTAGGGAGGGCAGTGAGGAGGGCCATAGGGAGGGCAGTGGGGAGGGGCGTATGGAGGGCAGTGAGGAGGGCCGTAGGGAGGGCAGTGAGGAGGGGCGTATGGAGGGCAGTGGGGAGGGGCGTAGGGAGGGCAGTGGGGAGGGCCGTATGGAGGTTAGTGAGGAGGGCCGTAGGGAGGGCAGTGGGGAGGGGCGTAGGGAGGGCAGTGAGGAGGGCCGTAGGGAGGGCAGTGGGGAGGGCCGTAGGGAGGGCAGTGGGGAGGGCCGTAGGGAGGGCAGTGGGGAGGGCCGTAGGGAGGGCAGTGGGGAGGGCCTTGGGGAGGGCAGTGAGGAGGGCCATAGGGAGGGCAGTGGGGAGGGGCGTAGGGAGGGCAGTGAGGAGGGCCGTAGGGAGGGCAGTGGGGAGGGCCGTAGGGAGGGCAGTGAGGAGGGCCGTAGGGAGGGCAGTGGGGAGGGGCGTAGGGAGGGCAGTGAGGAGGGCCGTAGGGAGGGCAGTGGGGAGGGGCGTAGGGAGGGCAGTGAGGAGGGCCGTAGGGAGGGCAGTGGGGAGGGCCGTAGGGAGGGCAGTGAGGAGGGGCGTATGGAGGGCAGTGAGGAGGGGCGTATGGAGGGCAGTGGGGAGGGCCGTAGGGAGGGCAGTGAGGAGGGGCGTATGGAGGGCAGTGAGGAGGGGCGTATGGAGGGCAGTGAGGAGGGCCGTAGGGAGGGCAGTGAGGAGGGCAGTGAGGAGGGGCGTGGTGAGGGCCGTAGGGAGGGCAGTGGGGAGGGGCGTAGGGAGGGCAGTGGGGAGGGCCGTATGGAGGGCAGTGAGGAGGGCCGTAGGGAGGGCAGTGGGGAGGGGCGTAGGGAGGGCAGTGACGAGGGCCGTAGGGAGGGCAGTGGGGAGGGCCGTAGGGAGGGCAGTGGGGAGGGCCGTAGGGAGGGCAGTGGGGAGGGCCTTGGGGAGGGCAGTGAGGAGGGCCATAGGGAGGGCAGTGGGGAGGGGCGTAGGGAGGGCAGTGAGGAGGGCCGTAGGGAGGGCAGTGGGGAGGGCCGTAGGGAGGGCAGTGAGGAGGGCCGTAGGGAGGGCAGTGGGGAGGGGCGTAGGGAGGGCAGTGAGGAGGGCCGTAGGGAGGGCAGTGGGGAGGGGCGTAGGGAGGGCAGTGAGGAGGGCCGTAGGGAGGGCAGTGGGGAGGGCCGTAGGGAGGGCAGTGAGGAGGGGCGTATGGAGGGCAGTGAGGAGGGGCGTATGGAGGGCAGTGGGGAGGGCCGTAGGGAGGGCAGTGAGGAGGGGCGTATGGAGGGCAGTGAGGAGGGGCGTATGGAGGGCAGTGAGGAGGGCCGTAGGGAGGGCAGTGAGGAGGGCAGTGAGGAGGGGCGTGGTGAGGGCCGTAGGGAGGGCAGTGGGGAGGGGCGTAGGGAGGGCAGTGGGGAGGGCCGTATGGAGGGCAGTGAGGAGGGCCGTAGGGAGGGCAGTGGGGAGGGGCGTAGGGAGGGCAGTGACGAGGGGCGTAGGGAGGGCAGTGGGGAGGGCCGTAGGGAGGGCAGTGGGGAGGGCCGTAGGGAGGGCAGTGGGGAGGGCCTTGGGGAGGGCAGTGAGGAGGGCCATAGGGAGGGCAGTGGGGAGGGGCGTAGGGAGGGCAGTGAGGAGGGCCGTAGGGAGGGCAGTGGGGAGGGGCGTAGGGAGGGCAGTGAGGAGGGCATTAGGGAGGGCAGTGGGGAGGGCCGTAGGGAGGGCAGTGGGGAGGGCCGTAGGGAGGGCAGTGGGGAGGGCCTTGGGGAGGGCAGTGAGGAGGGCCGTAGGGAGGGCCGTGGGGAGGGCCGTAGGGAGGGCAGTGGGGAGGGCCTTGGGGAGGGCAGTGAGGAGGGCCGTAGGGAGGGCCGTGGGGAGGGCCGTAGGGAGGGCAGTGGGGAGGGCCTTGGGGAGGGCAGTGAGGAGGGCCGTAGGGAGGGCAGTGGGGAGGGCCGTAGGGAGGGCAGTGAGGAGGGCCATAGGGAGGGCAGTGAGGAGGGGCGTAGGGAGGGCAGTGAGGAGGGCCATAGGGAGGGCAGTGGGGAGGGCCATATGGAGGGCAGTGAGGAGGGCCGTATGGAGGGCAGTGGGGAGGGCCATAGGGAGGGCAGTGAGGAGGGCCGTGGTGAGGGACGTTAGGAGGGCAGTGAGGAGGGGCGTAGGGAGGGCAGTGAGGAGGGCCGTAGGGAGGGCAGTGGGGAGGGGCGTAGGGAGGGCAGTGAGGAGGGCCGTAGGGAGGGCAGTGGGGAGGGCAGTGGGGAGGGCCATAGGGAGGGCAGTGAGGAGGGCCGTGGTGAGGGACATTAGGAGGGCAGTGAGGAGGGGTGTAGGGAGGGCAGTGAGGAGGGCCATATGGAGGGCAGTGAGGAGGGCCGTATGGAGGGCAGTGGGGAGGGCCATAGGGAGGGCAGTGAGGAGGGGCGTAAGGAGGGCAGTGAGGAGGGCCATATGGAGGGCAGTGAGGAGGGCCGTATGGAGGGCAGTGGGGAGGGCCATAGGGAGGGCAGTGAGGAGGGCCGTGGTGAGGGACGTTAGGAGGGCAGTGAGGAGGGGCGTAGGGAGGGCAGTGAGGAGGGCCGTATGGAGGGCAGTGGGGAGGGCCATAGGGAGGGCAGTGGGGAGGGCCGTGGTGAGGGACGTTAGGAGGGCAGTGAGGAGGGCAGTGAGGAGGGCCGTAGGGAGGGCAGTGGGGAGGGCCATAGGGAGGGCAGTGGGGAGGGCCGTGGTGAGGGACGTTAGGAGGGCAGTGAGGAGGGGCGTAGGGAGGGCAGTCAGGAGGGCCATATGGAGGGCAGTGGGGAGGGCCATAGGGAGGGCAGTGAGGAGGGCCATAGGGAGGGCAGTGAGGAGGGGCGTATGGAGGGCAGTGAGGAGGGCCATAGGGAGGGCAGTGAGGAGGGGCGTAGGGAGGGCAGTGAGGAGGGCCATAGGGAGGGCAGTGAGGAGGGCCGTAGGGAGGGCAGTGAGGAGGGCAGTGAGGAGGGGCGTAGGGAGGGCAGTGAGGAGGGACGTAGGGAGGGCAGTGAGGAGGGCCGTAGGGAGGGCAGTGAGGAGGGGCGTAGGGAGGGCAGTGAGGAGGGCCATATGGAGGGCAGTGGGGAGGGCCATAGGGAGGGCAGTGAGGAGGGCCATAGGGAGGGCAGTGGGGAGGGCCATATGGAGGGCAGTGGGGAGGGCCATATGGAGGGCAGTGGGGAGGGCCATATGGAGGGCAGTGGGGAGGGCCATAGGGAGGGCCGTAGGGAGGGGCGTAGGGAGGGCAGTGGGGAGGGCCATATGGAGGGCAGTGAGGAGGGCCATATGGAGGGCAGTGGGGAGGGCCATAGGGAGGGCAGTGAGGAGGGGCGTAGGGAGGGCAGTTAGGAGGGCCGTGGTGAGGGCAGTGAGGAGGGCCGTTAGGAGGGCAGTGAGGAGGGGCGTAGGGAGGGCAGTGAGGAGGGCAGTGGGGAGGGCCATAGGGAGGGCAGTGAGGAGGGGCGTATGGAGGGCAGTGAGGTGGGGCGTAGGGAGGGCAGTGAGGAGGGGCGTAGGGAGGGCAGTGAGGAGGGGTGTAGGGAGGGCAGTGAGGAGGGGCGTAGGGAGGGCAGTGAGGAGGGGCGTAGGTAGGGCAGTGAGGAGGGGCGTAGGGAGGGCAGTGAGGAGGGGCGTAGGGAGGGCAGTGAGGAGGGGCGTAGGGAGGGCAGTGAGGAGGGCCGTACGGAGGGCAGTGAGGAGGGCCATATAGAGGGCAGTGAGGAGGGCCGTATGGAGGGCAGTGGGGAGGGCCATAGGGAGGGCAGTTGGGAGGGCCGTGGTGAGGGACGTTAGGAGGGCAGTGAGGAGGGGCGTAGGGAGGGCAGTGAGGAGGGCCATATGGAGGGCAGTGGGGAGGGCCATAGGGAGGGCAGTGAGGAGGGCCATAGGGAGGGCAGTGAGGAGGGGCGTATGGAGGGCAGTGAGGAGGGCCATAGGGAGGGCAGTGAGGAGGGCAGTGAGGAGGGGCGTAGGGAGGGCAGTGAGGAGGGCCATAGGGAGGGCAGTGAGGAGGGGCGTAGGGAGGGCAGTGAGGAGGGCCATAGGGAGGGCAGTGAGGAGGGCAGTGAGGAGGGGCGTAGGGAGGGCAGTGAGGAGGGCCGTAGGGAGGGCAGTGTGGAGGGCCGTAGGGAGGGCAGTGAGGAGGGCCGTAGGGAGGGCAGTGGGGAGGGGCGTAGGGAGGGCAGTGAGGAGGGCCGTAGGGAGGGCAGTGGGGAGGGGCGTAGGGAGGGCAGTGAGGAGGGCCGTAGGGAGGGCAGTGGGGAGGGCCATATGGAGGGCAGTGGGGAGGGCCATAGGGAGGGCAGTGAGGAGGGGCGTATGGAGGGCAGTGAGGAGGGGCGTAGGGAGGGCAGTGAGGAGGGGCGTAGGGAGGGCAGTGAGGAGGGGTGTAGGGAGGGCAGTGAGGAGGGGCGTAGGGAGGGCAGTGAGGAGGGGCGTAGGGAGGGCAGTGAGGAGGGGCGTAGGGAGGGCAGTGAGGAGGGGCGTAGGGAGGGCAGTGAGGAGGGGCGTAGGGAGGGCAGTGAGGAGGGGCGTAGGGAGGGCAGTGAGGAGGGCCGTAGGGAGGGCAGTGAGGAGGGCCATAGGGAGGGCAGTGAGGAGGGCCATAGGGAAGGCAGTGAGGAGGGCCGAATGGAGGGCAGTGGGGAGGGCAGTGAGGAGGGCCATAGGGAGGGAAGTGAGGAGGGCCGTTAGGAGGGCAGTGAGGAGGGGCGTAGGGAGGGCAGTGGGGAGGGCCATAGGGAGGGCAGTGAGGAGGGCCGTAGGGAGGGCAGTGAGGAGGGCCATAGGGAGGGCAGTGGGGAGGGCCGTAGGGGGGGCAGTGAGGAGGGCCGTAGGGAGGGCAGTGAGGAGGGCCATAGGGAGGGCAGTGAGGAGGGCCATAGGGAGGGCAGTGAGGAGGGCCATAGGGAGGGCAGTGAGGAGGGGCGTAGGGAGGGCAGTGAGGAGGGCCGTAGGGAGGGCAGTGAGGAGGGCCATAGGGAGGGCAGTGAGGAGGGCCATAGGGAGGGCAGTGAGGAGGGCCATAGGGAGGGCAGTGAGGAGGGGCGTAGGGAGGGCAGTGAGGAGGGCAGTGAGGAGGGGCGTAGGGAGGGCAGTGAGGAGGGCCGTAGGGAGGGCAGTGAGGAGGGCAGTGAGGAGGGGCGTAGGGAGGGCAGTGAGGAGGGACGTAGGGAGGGCAGTGAGGAGGGCCGTAGGGAGGGCAGTGAGGAGGGGCGTAGGGAGGGCAGTGAGGAGGGCCATATGGAGGGCAGTGGGGAGGGCCATAGGGAGGGCAGTGAGGAGGGCCATAGGGAGGGCAGTGGGGAGGGCCATATGGAGGGCAGTGGGGAGGGCCATATGGAGGGCAGTGGGGAGGGCCATATGGAGGGCAGTGGGGAGGGCCATAGGGAGGGCAGTGAGGAGGGCCATAGGGAGGGCAGTGAGGAGGGGCGTATGGAGGGCAGTGAGGAGGGCCATAGGGAGGGCAGTGAGGAGGGCAGTGAGGAGGGGCGTAGGGAGGGCAGTGAGGAGGGCCATAGGGAGGGCAGTGAGGAGGGGCGTAGGGAGGGCAGTGAGGAGGGCCATAGGGAGGGCAGTGAGGAGGGCAGTGAGGAGGGGCGTAGGGAGGGCAGTGAGGAGGGCCGTAGGGAGGGCAGTGTGGAGGGCCGTAGGGAGGGCAGTGAGGAGGGCCGTAGGGAGGGCAGTGGGGAGGGGCGTAGGGAGGGCAGTGAGGAGGGCCGTAGGGAGGGCAGTGGGGAGGGGCGTAGGGAGGGCAGTGAGGAGGGCCGTAGGGAGGGCAGTGGGGAGGGCCATATGGAGGGCAGTGGGGAGGGCCATAGGGAGGGCAGTGAGGAGGGGCGTATGGAGGGCAGTGAGGAGGGGCGTAGGGAGGGCAGTGAGGAGGGGCGTAGGGAGGGCAGTGAGGAGGGGTGTAGGGAGGGCAGTGAGGAGGGGCGTAGGGAGGGCAGTGAGGAGGGGCGTAGGGAGGGCAGTGAGGAGGGGCGTAGGGAGGGCAGTGAGGAGGGGCGTAGGGAGGGCAGTGAGGAGGGGCGTAGGGAGGGCAGTGAGGAGGGGCGTAGGGAGGGCAGTGAGGAGGGCCGTAGGGAGGGCAGTGAGGAGGGCCATAGGGAGGGCAGTGAGGAGGGCCATAGGGAAGGCAGTGAGGAGGGCCGAATGGAGGGCAGTGGGGAGGGCAGTGAGGAGGGCCATAGGGAGGGAAGTGAGGAGGGCCGTTAGGAGGGCAGTGAGGAGGGGCGTAGGGAGGGCAGTGGGGAGGGCCATAGGGAGGGCAGTGAGGAGGGCCGTAGGGAGGGCAGTGAGGAGGGCCATAGGGAGGGCAGTGAGGAGGGCAGTGAGGAGGGGCGTAGGGAGGGCAGTGAGGAGGGACGTAGGGAGGGCAGTGAGGAGGGCCGTAGGGAGGGCAGTGAGGAGGGGCGTAGGGAGGGCAGTGAGGAGGGCCATAGGGAGGGCAGTGAGGAGGGCCATAGGGAGGGCAGTGGGGAGGGCCATATGGAGGGCAGTGGGGAGGGCCATATGGAGGGCAGTGGGGAGGGCCATATGGAGGGCAGTGGGGAGGGCCATATGGAGGGCAGTGGGGAGGGCCATAGGGAGGGCCGTAGGGAGGGGCGTAGGGAGGGCAGTGGGGAGGGCCATATGGAGGGCAGTGAGGAGGGCCATATGGAGGGCAGTGGGGAGGGCCATAGGGAGGGCAGTGAGGAGGGGTGTAGGGAGGGCAGTGAGGAGGGCCGTGGTGAGGGCAGTGAGGAGGGCCGTTAGGAGGGCAGTGAGGAGGGGCGTATGGAGGGCAGTGAGGAGGGCCATAGGGAGGGCAGTGGGGAGGGCCGTAGGGAGGGCAGTGAGGAGGGCCATAGGGAGGGCAGTGAGGAGGGCCGTAGGGAGGGCAGTGAGGAGGGCCATAGGGAGGGCAGTGAGGAGGGCCATAGGGAGGGCAGTGAGGAGGGCCGTAGGGAGGGCAGTGAGGAGGGCCATAGGGAGGGCAGTGAGGAGGGCCATAGGGAGGGCAGTGAGGAGGGGCGTATGGAGGGCCGTAGGGAGGGCAGTGAGGAGGGCAGTGGGGAGGGCCATAGTGAGGGCAGTGAGGAGGGGCGTATGGAGGGCAGTGAGGAGGGGCGTAGGGAGGGCAGTGAGGAGGGGCGTAGGGAGGGCAGTGAGGAGGGGTGTAGGGAGGGCAGTGAGGAGGGGCGTAGGGAGGGCAGTGAGGAGGGGTGTAGGGAGGGCAGTGAGGAGGGGCGTAGGGAGGGCAGTGAGGAGGGGTGTAGTGAGGGCAGTGGGGAGGGCCATAGGGAGGGCAGTGAGGAGGGGCGTAGGGAGGGCAGTGGGGAGGGCCATAGGGAGGGCAGTGAGGAGGGCCGTATGGAGGGCAGTGGGGAGGGCCATAGGGAGGGCAGTGGGGAGGGCCATAGGGAGGGCAGTGAGGAGGGGCGTAGGGAGAGCAGTGAGGAGGGGCGTAGGGAGGGCAGTGAGGAGGGCCGTATGGAGGGCAGTGGGGAGGGCAGTGAGGAGGGCCATAGGGAGGGCAGTGAGGAGGGCCTTATGGAGGGCAGTGGGGAGGGCCATAGGGAGGGCAGTGAGGAGGGCCATAGGGAGGGCAGTGAGGAGGGCCGTATGGAGGGCAGTGGGGAGGGCCATAGGGAGGGCAGTGGGGAGGGCCATAGGAAGGGCAGTGGGTAGGGCCATAGGGAGGGCAGTGAGGAGGGCCGTATGGAGGGCAGGGGGGAGGGCAGTGAGGAGGGCCATAGGGAGGGCAGTGAGGAGGGCCGTATGGAGGGCAGTGGGGAGGGCCATAGGGAGGGCAGTGGGGAGGGCCATAGGGAGGGCAGTGAGGAGGGGCGTAGGGAGGGCAGTGAGGAGGGGCGTAGGGAGGGCAGTGAGGAGGGGCGTAGGGAGGGCAGTGGGGAGGGCCATAGGGAGGGCAGTGAGGAGGGCCATAGGGAGGGCAGTGAGGAGGGCCATAGGGAGGGCAGTGAGGAGGGCCATAGGGAGGGCAGTGGGGAGGGCCATAGGGAGGGCAGTGAGGAGGGCCTTATGGAGGGCAGTGGGGAGGGCCATAGGGAGGGCAGTGAGGAGGGCCATAGGGAGGGCAGTGAGGAGGGCCGTATGGAGGGCAGGGGGGAGGGCAGTGAGGAGGGCCATAGGGAGGGCAGTGAGGAGGGCCGTATGGAGGGCAGTGGGGAGGGCCATAGGGAGGGCAGTGGGGAGGGCCATAGGAAGGGCAGTGGGTAGGGCCATAGGGAGGGCAGTGAGGAGGGCCGTATGGAGGGCAGGGGGGAGGGCAGTGAGGAGGGCCATAGGGAGGGCAGTGAGGAGGGCCGTATGGAGGGCAGTGGGGAGGGCCATAGGGAGGGCAGTGGGGAGGGCCATAGGGAGGGCAGTGAGGAGGGGCGTAGGGAGGGCAGTGAGGAGGGGCGTAGGGAGGGCAGTGAGGAGGGGCGTAGGGAGGGCAGTGGGGAGGGCCATAGGGAGGGCAGTGAGGAGGGCCATAGGGAGGGCAGTGAGGAGGGCCATAGGGAGGGCAGTGAGGAGGGCCATAGGGAGGGCAGTGGGGAGGGCCATAGGGAGGGCAGTGAGGAGGGGCGTAGGGAGGGCAGTGAGGAGGAGCGTAGGGAGGGCAGTGAGGAGGGCCGTATGGAGGGCAGTGAGGAGGGGCGTAGGGAGGGCAGTGAGGAGGGCCATAGGGAGGGCAGTGAGGAGGGCCGTAGGGAGGGCAGTGAGGAGGGCCGTAGGGAGGGCAGTGAGGAGGGGCGTAGGGAGGGCAGTGAGGAGGGGCGTAGGGAGGGCAGTGAGGAGGGCCATAGGGAGGGCAGTGGGGAGGGCCGTGGTGAGGGCAGTGGGGAGGGCAGTGGGGAGGGCCGTGGTGAGGGCCGTTAGGAGGGCAGTGAGGAGGGGCGTAGGGAGGGCAGTGGGGAGGGCCATAGGGAGGGCAGTGAGGAGGGCCGTAGGGAGGGCAGTGAGGAGGGCCATAGGGAGGGCAGTGGGGAGGGCCGTAGGGAGGGCAGTGAGGAGGGCCATAGGGAGGGCAGTGAGGAGGGCCATAGGGAGGGCAGTGAGGAGGGCCATAGGGAGGGCAGTGAGGAGGGCCATAGGGAGGGCAGTGAGGAGGGCCATAGGGAGGGCAGTGAGGAGGGCCGTAGGGAGGGCAGTGAGGAGGGCCATAGGGAGGGCAGTGAGGAGGGCCGTGGTGAGGGCAGTGAGGAGGGCCGTAGGGAGGGCAGTGAGGAGGGCCGTGGTGAGGGCAGTGAGGAGGGCCATAGGGAGGGCAGTGAGGAGGGCCGTAGGGAGGGCAGTGAGGAGGGGCGTAGGGAGGGCAGTGAGGAGGGCCGTAGGGAGGGCAGTGAGGAGGGCCATAGGGAGGGCAGTGAGGAGGGCCATAGGGAGGGCAGTGAGGAGGGCCATAGGGAGGGCGGTGAGGAGGGCCGTAGGGAGGGCAGTGAGGAGGGCCATAGGGAGGGCAGTGAGGAGGGCCGTGGTGAGGGCAGTGAGGAGGGCCGTAGGGAGGGCAGTGAGGAGGGCCGTGGTGAGGGCAGTGAGGAGGGCCATAGGGAGGGCAGTGAGGAGGGCCATAGGGAGGGCAGTGAGGAGGGGCGTAGGGAGGGCAGTGAGGAGGGCCGTAGGGAGGGCAGTGAGGAGGGCCATAGGGAGGGCAGTGAGGAGGGCCGTAGGGAGGGCAGTGAGGAGGGCCATAGGGAGGGCAGTGAGGAGGGCCGTGGTGAGGGCAGTGAGGAGGGCCGTAGGGAGGGCAGTGAGGAGGGCCGTGGTAAGGGCAGTGAGGAGGGCCATAGGGAGGGCAGTGAGGAGGGCCATAGGGAGGGCAGTGAGGAGGGCCGTGGTGAGGGCCGTGGGGAGGGCCGTGGTGAGGGCAGTGGGGAGGGCCATAGGGAGGGCAGTGAGGAGGGCCATAGGGAGGGCAGTGAGGAGGGCCGTAGGGAGGGCAGTGAGGAGGGCCGTGGTGAGGGCCGTTAGGAGGGCCATAGGGAGGGCAGTGAGGAGGGCCGTAGGGAGGGCAGTGGGGAGGGCCGTAGGGAGGGCAGTGAGGAGGGCCGTGGTGAGGGCCGTTAGGAGGGCCATAGGGAGGGCAGTGAGGAGGGCCATAGGGAGGGCAGTGAGGAGGGCCGTAGGGAGGGCAGTGAGGAGGGCCATAGGGAGGGCAGTGAGGAGGGCCGTAGGGAGGGCAGTGAGGAGGGCCATAGGGAGGGCAGTGAGGAGGGCCATAGGGAGGGCAGTGAGGAGGGCCATAGGGAGGGCAGTGAGGAGGGCCGTAGGGAGGGCAGTGAGGAGGGCCGTAGGGAGGGCAGTGAGGAGGGCCATAGGGAGGGCAGTGAGGAGGGCCATAGGGAGGGCAGTGAGGAGGGCCGTAGGGAGGGCAGTGAGGAGGGCCATAGGGAGGGCAGTGAGGAGGGCCATAGGGAGGGCAGTGAGGAGGGGCGTATGGAGGGCCGTAGGGAGGGCAGTGAGGAGGGCCGTGGTGAGGGCCGTTAGGAGGGCCATAGGGAGGGCAGTGAGGAGGGCCGTAGGGAGGGCAGTGGGGAGGGCCGTAGGGAGGGCAGTGAGGAGGGCCGTGGTGAGGGCCGTTAGGAGGGCCATAGGGAGGGCAGTGAGGAGGGCCATAGGGAGGGCAGTGAGGAGGGCCGTAGGGAGGGCAGTGAGGAGGGCCGTAGGGAGGGCAGTGAGGAGGGCCATAGGGAGGGCAGTGAGGAGGGCCGTAGGGAGGGCAGTGAGGAGGGCCATAGGGAGGGCAGTGAGGAGGGCCATAGGGAGGTCAGTGAGGAGGGCCATAGGGAGGGCAGTGAGGAGGGCCGTAGGGAGGGCAGTGAGGAGGGCCGTAGGGAGGGCAGTGAGGAGGGCCATAGGGAGGGCAGTGAGGAGGGCCATAGGGAGGGCAGTGAGGAGGGCCGTAGGGAGGGCAGTGAGGAGGGCCATAGGGAGGGCAGTGAGGAGGGCCATAGGGAGGGCAGTGAGGAGGGGCGTATGGAGGGCCGTAGGGAGGGCAGTGAGGAGGGCAGTGGGGAGGGCCATAGGGAGGGCAGTGAGGAGGGGCGTATGGAGGGCAGTGAGGAGGGGCGTAGGGAGGGCAGTGAGGAGGGGCGTAGGGAGGGCAGTGAGGAGGGGTGTAGGGAGGGCAGTGAGGAGGGGCGTAGGGAGGGCAGTGAGGAGGGGTGTAGGGAGGGCAGTGAGGAGGGGCGTAGGGAGGGCAGTGAGGAGGGGCGTAGGGAGGGCAGTGAGGAGGGGCGTAGGGAGGGCAGTGAGGAGGGGCGTAGGGAGGGCAGTGAGGAGGGGCGTAGGGAGGGCAGTGAGGAGGGGCGTATGGAGGGCAGTGAGGAGGGGCGTAGGGAGGGCAGTGAGGAGGGGCGTAGGGAGGGCAGTGAGGAGGGGTGTAGGGAGGGCAGTGAGGAGGGGCGTAGGGAGGGCAGTGAGAAGGGGTGTAGGGAGGGCAGTGAGGAGGGGCGTAGGGAGGGCAGTGAGGAGGGGCGTAGGGAGGGCAGTGAGGAGGGGCGTAGGGAGGGCAGTGAGGAGGGGCGTAGGGAGGGCAGTGAGGAGGGGCGTAGGGAGGGCAGTGAGGAGGGGCGTAGGGAGGGCAGTGAGGAGGGGTGTAGGGAGGGCAGTGGGGAGGGCCATAGGGAGGGCAGTGAGGAGGGCCGTAGGGAGGGCAGTGGGGAGAGCCATAGGGAGGGCAGTGGGGAGGGCCATAGGGAGGGCAGTGAGGAGGGGCGTAGGGAGGGCAGTGAGGAGGGGCGTAGGGAGGGCAGTGAGGAGGGCCGTATGGAGGGCAGTGGGGAGGGCAGTGAGGAGGGCCATAGGGAGGGCAGTGGGGAGGGCCATAGGGAGGGCAGTGAGGAGGGCCATAGGGAGGGCAGTGGGGAGGGCCATAGGGAGGGCAGTGAGGAGGGCCGTATGGAGGGCAGTGGGGAGGGCAGTGAGGAGGGCCATAGGGAGGGCAGTGAGGAGGGCCGTATGGAGGGCAGTGGGGAGGGCCATAGGGAGGACAGTGGGGAGGGCCATAGGGAGGGCAGTGAGGAGGGGCGTAGGGAGGGCAGTGAGGAGGGGCGTAGGGAGGGCAGTGAGGAGGGGCGTAATGAGGGCAGTGGGGAGGGCCATAGGGAGGGCAGTGAGGAGGGCCATAGGGAGGGCAGTGAGGAGGGCCATAGGGAGGGCAGTGAGGAGGGCCATAGGGAGGGCAGTGGGGAGGGCCATAGGGAGGGCAGTGAGGAGGGGCGTAGGGAGGGCAGTGAGGAGGGCGTAGGGAGGGCAGTGAGGAGGGCCGTATGGAGGGCAGTGAGGAGGGCCATAGGGAGGGCAGTGAGGAGGGCCATAGGGAGGGCAGTGAGGAGGGCCGTAGGGAGGGCAGTGAGGAGGGCCATAGGGAGGGCAGTGAGGAGGGGCGTAGGGAGGGCAGTGAGGAGGGGCGTAGGGAGGGCAGTGAGGAGGGCCATAGGGAGGGCAGTGGGGAGGGCCGTGGTGAGGGCAGTGGGGAGGGCAGTGGGGAGGGCCGTGGTGAGGGCCGTTAGGAGGGCAGTGAGGAGGGGCGTAGGGAGGGCAGTGGGGAGGGCCATAGGGAGGGCAGTGAGGAGGGCCGTAGGGAGGGCAGTGAGGAGGGCCGTAGGGAGGGCAGTGAGGAGGGCCATAGGGAGGGCAGTGAGGAGGGGCGTAGGGAGGGCAGTGAGGAGGGGCGTAGGGAGGGCAGTGAGGAGGGCCATAGGGAGGGCAGTGGGGAGGGCCGTGGTGAGGGCAGTGGGGAGGGCAGTGGGGAGGGCCGTGGTGAGGGCCGTTAGGAGGGCAGTGAGGAGGGGCGTAGGGAGGGCAGTGGGGAGGGCCATAGGGAGGGCAGTGAGGAGGGCCGTAGGGAGGGCAGTGAGGAGGGCAGTGGGGAGGGCAGTGAGGAGGGCCATAGGGAGGGCAGTGAGGAGGGGCGTAGGGAGGGCAGTGAGGAGGGGCGTAGGGAGGGCAGTGAGGAGGGCCATAGGGAGGGCAGTGGGGAGGGCCGTGGTGAGGGCAGTGGGGAGGGCAGTGGGGAGGGCCGTGGTGAGGGCCGTTAGGAGGGCAGTGAGGAGGGGCGTAGGGAGGGCAGTGGGGAGGGCCATAGGGAGGGCAGTGAGGAGGGCCGTAGGGAGGGCAGTGAGGAGGGCAGTGGGGAGGGCCGTAGGGAGGGCAGTGAGGAGGGCCATAGGCAGTGAGGAGGCAGTGAGGCAGTGAGGAGGGCCATAGGGAGGGCAGTGAGGAGGGCCATAGGGAGGGCAGTGAGGAGGGCAGTGGGGAGGGCCGTAGGGAGGGCAGTGAGGAGGGCCATAGGCAGTGAGGAGGCAGTGAGGCAGTGAGGAGGGCCATAGGGAGGGCAGTGAGGAGGGCCATAGGGAGGGCAGTGAGGAGGGCCATAGGGAGGGCAGTGAGGAGGGGCGTAGGGAGGGCAGTGAGGAGGGCCGTAGTGAGGGCAGTGAGGAGGGCCATAGGGAGGGCAGTGAGGAGGGCCATAGGGAGGGCAGTGAGGAGGGCCATAGGGAGGGCAGTGAGGAGGGGCGTAGGGAGGGCAGTGAGGAGGGCCGTAGGGAGGGCAGTGAGGAGGGCCATAGGGAGGGCAGTGAGGAGGGCCGTAGGGAGGGCAGTGAGGAGGGCCATAGGGAGGGCAGTGAGGAGGGCCGTGGTGAGGGCAGTGAGGAGGGCCGTAGGGAGGGCAGTGAGGAGGGCCGTGGTGAGGGCAGTGAGGAGGGCCATAGGGAGGGCAGTGAGGAGGGCCGTGGTGAGGGCAGTGAGGAGGGCCGTAGGGAGGGCAGTGAGGAGGGGCGTAGGGAGGGCAGTGGGGAGGGCCATAGGGAGGGCAGTGAGGAGGGCCGTAGGGAGGGCAGTGAGGAGGGCAGTGGGGAGGGCCGTAGGGAGGGCAGTGAGGAGGGCCATAGGCAGTGAGGAGGGGCGTAGGGAGGGCAGTGAGGAGGGCCGTAGTGAGGGCAGTGAGGAGGGCCATAGGGAGGGCAGTAAGGAGGGCCATAGGGAGGGCAGTGAGGAGGGGCGTAGGGAGGGCAGTGAGGAGGGCCGTAGTGAGGGCAGTGAGGAGGGCCATAGGGAGGGCAGTGAGGAGGGCCATAGGGAGGGCAGTGAGGAGGGCCATAGGGAGGGCAGTGAGGAGGGGCGTAGGGAGGGCAGTGAGGAGGGCCGTAGGGAGGGCAGTGAGGAGGGCCATAGGGAGGGCAGTGAGGAGGGCCGTAGGGAGGGCAGTGAGGAGGGCCATAGGGAGGGCAGTGAGGAGGGCCGTGGTGAGGGCAGTGAGGAGGGCCGTAGGGAGGGCAGTGAGGAGGGCCGTGGTGAGGGCAGTGAGGAGGGCCATAGGGAGGGCAGTGAGGAGGGCCGTGGTGAGGGCAGTGAGGAGGGCCGTAGGGAGGGCAGTGAGGAGGGCCGTGGTGAGGGCAGTGAGGAGGGCCATAGGGAGGGCAGTGAGGAGGGCCATAGGGAGGGCAGTGAGGAGGGGCGTAGGGAGGGCAGTGAGGAGGGCCGTAGGGAGGGCAGTGAGGAGGGCCATAGGGAGGGCAGTGAGGAGGGCCGTAGGGAGGGCAGTGAGGAGGGCCATAGGGAGGGCAGTGAGGAGGGCCGTGGTGAGGGCAGTGAGGAGGGCCGTAGGGAGGGCAGTGAGGAGGGCCGTGGTGAGGGCAGTGAGGAGGGCCATAGGGAGGGCAGTGAGGAGGGCCGTGGTGAGGGCCGTTAGGAGGGCCATAGGGAGGGCAGTGAGGAGGGCCATAGGGAGGGCAGTGAGGAGGGCCGTAGGGAGGGCAGTGAGGAGGGCCATAGGGAGGGCAGTGAGGAGGGCCATAGGGAGGGCAGTGAGGAGGGCCGTAGGGAGGGCAGTGAGGAGGGCCATAGGGAGGGCAGTGAGGAGGGCCATAGGGAGGGCAGTGAGGAGGGCCATAGGGAGGGCAGTGAGGAGGGCCGTAGGGAGGGCAGTGAGGAGGGCCGTAGGGAGGGCAGTGAGGAGGGCCATAGGGAGGGCAGTGAGGAGGGCCATAGGGAGGGCAGTGAGGAGGGCCGTAGGGAGGGCAGTGAGGAGGGCCATAGGGAGGGCAGTGAGGAGGGCCATAGGGAGGGCAGTGAGGAGGGGCGTATGGAGGGCCGTAGGGAGGGCAGTGAGGAGGGCCGTGGTGAGGGCCGTTAGGAGGGCCATAGGGAGGGCAGTGAGGAGGGCCGTAGGGAGGGCAGTGGGGAGGGCCGTAGGGAGGGCAGTGAGGAGGGCCGTGGTGAGGGCCGTTAGGAGGGCCATAGGGAGGGCAGTGAGGAGGGCCATAGGGAGGGCAGTGAGGAGGGCCGTAGGGAGGGCAGTGAGGAGGGCCGTAGGGAGGGCAGTGAGGAGGGCCATAGGGAGGGCAGTGAGGAGGGCCGTAGGGAGGGCAGTGAGGAGGGCCATAGGGAGGGCAGTGAGGAGGGCCATAGGGAGGTCAGTGAGGAGGGCCATAGGGAGGGCAGTGAGGAGGGCCGTAGGGAGGGCAGTGAGGAGGGCCGTAGGGAGGGCAGTGAGGAGGGCCATAGGGAGGGCAGTGAGGAGGGCCATAGGGAGGGCAGTGAGGAGGGCCGTAGGGAGGGCAGTGAGGAGGGCCATAGGGAGGGCAGTGAGGAGGGCCATAGGGAGGGCAGTGAGGAGGGGCGTATGGAGGGCCGTAGGGAGGGCAGTGAGGAGGGCAGTGGGGAGGGCCATAGGGAGGGCAGTGAGGAGGGGCGTATGGAGGGCAGTGAGGAGGGGCGTAGGGAGGGCAGTGAGGAGGGGCGTAGGGAGGGCAGTGAGGAGGGGTGTAGGGAGGGCAGTGAGGAGGGGCGTAGGGAGGCCAGTGAGGAGGGGTGTAGGGAGGGCAGTGAGGAGGGGCGTAGGGAGGGCAGTGAGGAGGGGCGTAGGGAGGGCAGTGAGGAGGGGCGTAGGGAGGGCAGTGAGGAGGGGCGTAGGGAGGGCAGTGAGGAGGGGCGTAGGGAGGGCAGTGAGGAGGGGCGTAGGGAGGGCAGTGAGGAGGGGTGTAGGGAGGGCAGTGGGGAGGGCCATAGGGAGGGCAGTGAGGAGGGCCGTAGGGAGGGCAGTGGGGAGAGCCATAGGGAGGGCAGTGGGGAGGGCCATAGGGAGGGCAGTGAGGAGGGGCGTAGGGAGGGCAGTGAGGAGGGGCGTAGGGAGGGCAGTGAGGAGGGCCGTATGGAGGGCAGTGGGGAGGGCAGTGAGGAGGGCCATAGGGAGGGCAGTGAGGAGGGCAGTGGGGAGGGCCATAGGGAGGGCAGTGAGGAGGGCCATAGGGAGGGCATTGGGGAGGGCCATAGGGAGGGCAGTGAGGAGGGCCGTATGGAGGGCAGTGGGGAGGGCAGTGAGGAGGGCCATAGGGAGGGCAGTGAGGAGGGCCGTATGGAGGGCAGTGGGGAGGGACATAGGGAGGACAGTGGGGAGGGCCATAGGGAGGGCAGTGAGGAGGGGCGTAGGGAGGGCAGTGAGGAGGGGCGTAGGGAGGGCAGTGAGGAGGGGCGTAGGGAGGGCAGTGGGGAGGGCCATAGGGAGGGCAGTGAGGAGGGCCATAGGGAGGGCAGTGAGGAGGGCCATAGGGAGGGCAGTGAGGAGGGCCATAGGGAGGGCAGTGGGGAGGGCCATAGGGAGGGCAGTGAGGAGGGGCGTAGGGAGGGCAGTGAGGAGGGCGTAGGGAGGGCAGTGAGGAGGGCCGTATGGAGGGCAGTGAGGAGGGCCATAGGGAGGGCAGTGAGGAGGGCCATAGGGAGGGCAGTGAGGAGGGCCGTAGGGAGGGCAGTGAGGAGGGCCATAGGGAGGGCAGTGAGGAGGGGCGTAGGGAGGGCAGTGAGGAGGGGCGTAGGGAGGGCAGTGAGGAGGGCCATAGGGAGGGCAGTGGGGAGGGCCGTGGTGAGGGCAGTGGGGAGGGCAGTGGGGAGGGCCGTGGTGAGGGCCGTTAGGAGGGCAGTGAGGAGGGGCGTAGGGAGGGCAGTGGGGAGGGCCATAGGGAGGGCAGTGAGGAGGGCCGTAGGGAGGGCAGTGAGGAGGGCCGTAGGGAGGGCAGTGAGGAGGGCCATAGGGAGGGCAGTGAGGAGGGGCGTAGGGAGGGCAGTGAGGAGGGGCGTAGGGAGGGCAGTGAGGAGGGCCATAGGGAGGGCAGTGGGGAGGGCCGTGGTGAGGGCAGTGGGGAGGGCAGTGGGGAGGGCCGTGGTGAGGGCCGTTAGGAGGGCAGTGAGGAGGGGCGTAGGGAGGGCAGTGGGGAGGGCCATAGGGAGGGCAGTGAGGAGGGCCGTAGGGAGGGCAGTGAGGAGGGCAGTGGGGAGGGCCGTAGGGAGGGCAGTGAGGAGGGCCATAGGCAGTGAGGAGGCAGTGAGGCAGTGAGGAGGGCCATAGGGAGGGCAGTGAGGAGGGCCATAGGGAGGGCAGTGAGGAGGGCCATAGGGAGGGCAGTGAGGAGGGGCGTAGGGAGGGCAGTGAGGAGGGCCGTAGTGAGGGCAGTGAGGAGGGCCATAGGGAGGGCAGTGAGGAGGGCCATAGGGAGGGCAGTGAGGAGGGCCATAGGGAGGGCAGTGAGGAGGGGCGTAGGGAGGGCAGTGAGGAGGGCCGTAGGGAGGGCAGTGAGGAGGGCCATAGGGAGGGCAGTGAGGAGGGCCGTAGGGAGGGCAGTGAGGAGGGCCATAGGGAGGGCAGTGAGGAGGGCCGTGGTGAGGGCAGTGAGGAGGGCCGTAGGGAGGGAAGTGAGGAGGGCCGTGGTGAGGGCAGTGAGGAGGGCCATAGGGAGGGCAGTGAGGAGGGCCATAGGGAGGGCAGTGAGGAGGGCCATAGGGAGGGCAGTGAGGAGGGCCGTGGTGAGGGCCGTGGTGAGGGCAGTGAGGAGGGCCATAGGGAGGGCAGTGAGGAGGGCCGTAGGGAGGGCAGTGAGGAGGGCCGTGGTGAGGGCAGTGGGGAGGGCCGTAGGGAGGGCAGTGAGGAGGGCCGTGGTGAGGGCCGTTAGGAGGGCCATAGGGAGGGCAGTGAGGAGGGCCATAGGGAGGGCAGTGAGGAGGGCCGTAGGGAGGGCAGTGAGGAGGGCCGTAGGGAGGGCAGTGAGGAGGGCCGTGGTGAGGGCAGTGAGGAGGGCCATAGGGAGGGCAGTGAGGAGGGCAAAAGGGAGGGCAGTGACGAGGGCCGTAGGGAGGGCAGTGGGGAGGGCCGTAGGGAGGGCAGTGAGGAGGGCCGTGGTGAGGGCCGTTAGGAGGGCCATAGGGAGGCAGTGAGGAGGGCCATAGGGAGGGCAGTGAGGAGGGCCGTAGGGAGGGCAGTGAGGAGGGCCGTAGGGAGGGCAGTGAGGAGGGCCATAGGGAGGGCAGTGAGGAGGGCCATAGGGAGGGCAGTGAGGAGGGCCGTAGGGAGGGCAGTGAGGAGGGGCGTAGGGAGGGCAGTGAGGAGGGCCATAGGGAGGGCAGTGAGGAGGGCCATAAGGAGGGCAGTGAGGAGGGCCGTAGGGAGGGCAGTGAGGAGGGCCGTGGTGAGGGCCGTTAGGAGGGCCATAGGGAGGCAGTGAGGAGGGGCGTAGGGAGGGCAGTGAGGAGGGCGTAGGGAGGGCAGTGAGGAGGGCCGTATGGAGGGCAGTGAGGAGGGCCATAGGGAGGGCAGTGAGGAGGGCCATAGGGAGGGCAGTGAGGAGGGCCGTAGGGAGGGCAGTGAGGAGGGCCATAGGGAGGGCAGTGAGGAGGGGCGTAGGGAGGGCAGTGAGGAGGGGCGTAGGGAGGGCAGTGAGGAGGGCCATAGGGAGGGCAGTGGGGAGGGCCGTGGTGAGGGCAGTGGGGAGGGCAGTGGGGAGGGCCGTGGTGAGGGCCGTTAGGAGGGCAGTGAGGAGGGGCGTAGGGAGGGCAGTGGGGAGGGCCATAGGGAGGGCAGTGAGGAGGGCCGTAGGGAGGGCAGTGAGGAGGGCCGTAGGGAGGGCAGTGAGGAGGGCCATAGGGAGGGCAGTGAGGAGGGGCGTAGGGAGGGCAGTGAGGAGGGGCGTAGGGAGGGCAGTGAGGAGGGCCATAGGGAGGGCAGTGGGGAGGGCCGTGGTGAGGGCAGTGGGGAGGGCAGTGGGGAGGGCCGTGGTGAGGGCCGTTAGGAGGGCAGTGAGGAGGGGCGTAGGGAGGGCAGTGGGGAGGGCCATAGGGAGGGCAGTGAGGAGGGCCGTAGGGAGGGCAGTGAGGAGGGCAGTGGGGAGGGCCGTAGGGAGGGCAGTGAGGAGGGCCATAGGCAGTGAGGAGGCAGTGAGGCAGTGAGGAGGGCCATAGGGAGGGCAGTGAGGAGGGCCATAGGGAGGGCAGTGAGGAGGGCCATAGGGAGGGCAGTGAGGAGGGGCGTAGGGAGGGCAGTGAGGAGGGCCGTAGTGAGGGCAGTGAGGAGGGCCATAGGGAGGGCAGTGAGGAGGGCCATAGGGAGGGCAGTGAGGAGGGCCATAGGGAGGGCAGTGAGGAGGGGCGTAGGGAGGGCAGTGAGGAGGGCCGTAGGGAGGGCAGTGAGGAGGGCCATAGGGAGGGCAGTGAGGAGGGCCGTAGGGAGGGCAGTGAGGAGGGCCATAGGGAGGGCAGTGAGGAGGGCCGTGGTGAGGGCAGTGAGGAGGGCCGTAGGGAGGGAAGTGAGGAGGGCCGTGGTGAGGGCAGTGAGGAGGGCCATAGGGAGGGCAGTGAGGAGGGCCATAGGGAGGGCAGTGAGGAGGGCCATAGGGAGGGCAGTGAGGAGGGCCGTGGTGAGGGCCGTGGTGAGGGCAGTGAGGAGGGCCATAGGGAGGGCAGTGAGGAGGGCCGTAGGGAGGGCAGTGAGGAGGGCCGTGGTGAGGGCAGTGGGGAGGGCCGTAGGGAGGGCAGTGAGGAGGGCCGTGGTGAGGGCCGTTAGGAGGGCCATAGGGAGGGCAGTGAGGAGGGCCATAGGGAGGGCAGTGAGGAGGGCCGTAGGGAGGGCAGTGAGGAGGGCCGTAGGGAGGGCAGTGAGGAGGGCCGTGGTGAGGGCAGTGAGGAGGGCCATAGGGAGGGCAGTGAGGAGGGCAAAAGGGAGGGCAGTGACGAGGGCCGTAGGGAGGGCAGTGGGGAGGGCCGTAGGGAGGGCAGTGAGGAGGGCCGTGGTGAGGGCCGTTAGGAGGGCCATAGGGAGGCAGTGAGGAGGGCCATAGGGAGGGCAGTGAGGAGGGCCGTAGGGAGGGCAGTGAGGAGGGCCGTAGGGAGGGCAGTGAGGAGGGCCATAGGGAGGGCAGTGAGGAGGGCCATAGGGAGGGCAGTGAGGAGGGCCGTAGGGAGGGCAGTGAGGAGGGGCGTAGGGAGGGCAGTGAGGAGGGCCATAGGGAGGGCAGTGAGGAGGGCCATAAGGAGGGCAGTGAGGAGGGCCGTAGGGAGGGCAGTGAGGAGGGCCGTGGTGAGGGCCGTTAGGAGGGCCTTGGGGAGGGCCGTTAGGAGGGCCTTGGGGAGGGCCGTGGTGAGGGCCATGGAGAGGGCCCCGCAAAGGACAACAGAAAACACACCACTTTTAACAGTGACACCATAATGACTAAATAGGACACACCTGAGTGTCCTTAATGTGTCTAGGACGGTCTCTGCTGTCCTCTGGTGACAGATGAAACCATGACAAGCTGAGTGTGGTTAATGTCTCTAGGACGGTCTCTGCTGACCTCTGGTGACAGTTGAAACCATGACAACCTGAGTGTCCTTAATGTCTCTAGGACGGTCTCTGCTGTCCTCTGGTGACAGTTGAAACCATGACAACCTGAGTGTCCTTAATGTCTCTAGGACGGTCTCTGCTGTCCTCTGGTGACAGTTGAAACCATGACAACCTGAGTGTCCTTAATGTCTCTAGGACGGTCTCTGCTGTCCTCTGGTGACAGTTGAAACCATGACAACCTGAGTGTCCTTAATGTCTCTAGGACGGTCTCTGCTGTCCTCTGGTGACAGTTGAAACCATGACAACCTGAGTGACAGATGCATTGGGACAAGCAGTCAAAGCACAACAACTCAATCAGCAGCTTTAAAACAGCAGTTTTAATGGCCTTGGTTAAAAAGTGGGGGATCCCAGCTTTAAACAGCAGTTTTAATGGCCTTGGTTAAAAAGAGGGGGATCCCAGCTTTAAACAGCAGTTTTAATGGCCTTGGTTAAAAAGAGGGTGATCCCAGCTTTAAACAGCAGTTTTAATGGCCTTGGTTAAAAAGAGGGGGATCCCAGCTTTAAACAGCAGTTTTAATGGCCTTGGTTAAAAAGAGGGGGATCCCAGCTTTCCATTCCTACTTGATTTATTTCTCAACTCCTAAATATGCGCAAACTGCACCATTTAAAACCCTGAGTTTTTACCAATGGCACGGTTGGATAGGGGAGTGTGGGGCGAGATTTAAATGCCTTTGAACGGGGGTATGGTAGTAGGTGCCAAGCGCACCGGTTTGTGTAAAGAACTGCAACGTTGCTGTTTTTTTTTAGCTCAACAGTTTCCAGTGTGTATCAACAATGGTCCGGCACCCGAAGGACATCACACAGCCCAGCTATTAGGACATCACCCAGCCCAGCTATTAGGACATCACCCAGCCCAGCTATTAGGACATCACCCAAACCAGCTATTATTACATCACCCAGCCCAGCTATTAGGACATCACCCAAACCAGCTATTATTACATCACCCAGCCCAGCTATTAGGACATCACCCAGCCCAGCTATTATTACATCACCCAGCCCAGCTATTAGGACATCACCCAGCCCAGCTATTAGGACATCACCCAGCCCAGCCCAGCTATTAGGACATCACCCAGCCCAGCTATTAGGACATCACCCAGCCCAGCTATTAGGACATCACCCAGCCCAGCTATTAGGACATCACCCAGCCCAGCTATTAGGACATCACCCAGCCCAGCTATTAGGACATCACCCAGCTCAGCTATTAGGACATCACCCAGCCCAGCTATTAGGACATCACCCAGCTCAGCTATTAGGACATCACCCAGCCCAGCTATTATTACATCACCCAGCCCAGCTATTATTACATCACCCAGCCCAGCTATTAGGACATCACCCAGCCTAGCCCAGCTATTAGGACATCACCCAGCCTAGCCCAGCTATTAGGACATCACCCAGCCCAGCTATTAGGACATCACCCAGCCCAGCTATTAGGACATTACCCAGCCCAGCTATTAGGACATCACCCAGCCCAGCTATTAGGACATCACCCAGCCCAGCTATTAGGACATCACCCAAACCAGCTATTATTACATCACCCAGCCCAGCTATTAGGACATCACCCAAACCAGCTATTATTACATCACCCAGCCCAGCTATTAGGACATCACCCAGCCCAGCTATTATTACATCACCCAGCCCAGCTATTAGGACATCACCCAGCCCAGCTATTAGGACATCACCCAGCCCAGCTATTAGGACATCACCCAGCCCAGCTATTAGGACATCACCCAGCCCAGCCCAGCTATTAGGACATCACCCAGCCCAGCTATTAGGACATCACCCAGCCCAGCTATTAGGACATCACCCAGCCCAGCTATTAGGACATCACCCAAACCATCTATTATTACATCACCCAGCCCAGCTATTAGGACATCACCCAGCCTAGCCCAGCTATTAGGACATCACCCAGCCTAGCCCAGCTATTAGGACATCACCCAGCCTAGCCCAGCTATTAGGACATCAGCTATTAGGACATCACCCAGCCCAGCTATTAGGACATTACCCAGCCCAGCTATTAGGACATTACCCAGCCCAGCCCAGCTATTAGGACATCACCCAGCCCAGCTATTAGGACATTACCCAGCCCAGCTATTAGGACATTACCCAGTCCAGCTATTAGGACATTACCCAGCCCAGCTATTAGGACATCACCCAGCCCAGCTATTAGGACATTACCCAGCCCAGCTATTAGGACATTACCCAGTCCAGCTATTAGTACATTACCCAGCCCAGCTATTAGGACATTACCCAGCCCAGCTATTAGGACATCACCCAGCCCAGCTATTAGGACATCACCCAGCCCAGCTATTAGGACATCACCCAGCCCAGCTATTAGGACATCACCCAGCCCAGCTATTAGGACATTACCCAGCCCAGCTATTAGGACATCACCCAGCCCAGCTATTAGGACATCAGACAGCCCAGCTATTAGGACATCACCCAGCCCAGCTATTAGGACATCACCCAGCCCAGCTATTAGGACATCACCCAGCCCAGCTATTAGGACATCAGACAGCCCAGCTATTAGGACATCACCCAGCCCAGCTATTAGGACATCACCCAGCCCAGCTATTAGGACATTACCCAGCCCAGCTATTAGGACATCACCCAAACCAACTTTTAGGACATCACCTAGCACAACCCAGCTATTAGGACATCACCCAGCCCAGCTTTTAGGACATCACCTAGCACAACCCAGCTATTAGGACATCACCCAGCCCAGCTATTAGGACATCACCCAGCCCAGCTATTAGGACATCACCCAGCCTAGCCCAGCTATTAGGACATCACCCAGCCCAGCTTTTAGGACATCACCTAGCCCAGCTATTAGGACATCACCCAGCCCAGCTATTAGGACATCACCCAGCCTAGCCCAGATATTAGGACATCACCCAGCCCAGCTATTAGGACATCACCCAACCCAGCTATTAGGACATCACCCAGCCCAGCTATTAGGACATCACCCAGCCCAGCTATTAGGACATCACCCAGCCCAGCTATTAGGACATCACCCAGCCCAGCTTTTAGGACATCACCTAGCACAACCCAGCTATTAGGACATCACCCCGCCCAGCTATTAGGACATCACCCAGCCCAGCTATTAGGACATCACCCAGCCTAGCCCAGCTATTAGGACATCACCCAGCCCAGCTATTAGGACATCACCCGGCCCAGCTATTAGGACATCACCCAGCCCAGCTATTAGGACATCACCCAAACCAGCTATTATTACATCACCCAGCCCAGCTATTAGGACATCACCCAGCCCAGCTATTAGGACATCACCCAGCCCAGCTATTAGGACATCACCCAGCCCAGCTATTAGGACATCACCCAGCCCAGCCCAGCTATTAGGACATCACCCCAGCCCAGCTTTTAGGACATCACCTAGCACAATCCAGCTATTAGGACATCACCCATTCCAGCTATTAGGACATCACCCAGCCCAGCTATTAGGACATCACCCAGTCTAGCCCAGCTATTAGGACATCACCCAGCCCAGCTATTAGGACATCACCCAGCCTAGCCCAGCTATTAGGACATCACCCAGCCCAGCTATTAGGACATCTCCCAAATCAGCTATTATTACATCACCCAGCCCAGCTATTAGGACATCACCCAGCCCAGCTATTAGGACATCACCCAGCCCAGCTATTAGGACATCACCCAGCCCAGCCCAGCTATTAGGACATCACCCAGCCCAGCTTTTAGGACATCAGCTAGCACAACCCAGCTATTAGGACATCACCCATTCCAGCTATTAGGACATCACCCAGCCCAGCTATTAGGACATCACCCAGTCTAGCCCAGCTATTAGGACATCACCCAGCCCAGCTATTAGGACATCACCCAGCCTAGGCCAGCTATTAGGACATCACCCAGCCCAGCTATTAGGACATCACCCAGCCCAGCTATTAGGACATCACCCAGCCCAGCCCAGCTATTAGGACATTACCCAGCCCAGCTATTAGGACATCACCCAGCCCAGCCCAGCTATTAGGACATCACCCAGCCCAGCTTTTAGGACATCTCCTAGCACAACCCAGCTATTAGGACATAACCCAGCCCAGCTATTAGGACATCACCCAGCCCAGCTATTAGTACATCACCCAGCCTAGTGCAGCTATTAGGACATCACCCAGCCCAGCCCAGCTATTAGGACATCACCCAGCCCAGCCCAGCTATTAGGACATCACCCAGCCCAGCTATTAGGACAACACCCAGCCTAGCCCAGCTATTAGGACATCACCCAGCCCAGCCCAGCTATTAGGACATCACCCAGCCCAGCTATTAGGACATCACCCAGCCCAGCTATTAGGACATCACCCAGCCCAGCCCAGCTATTAGGACATCAGCCAGCCCAGCTATTAGGACATCACCCAGCCCAGCCCAGCTATTAGGACATCACCCAGCCCAGCTATTAGGACATCACCCAGCCCAGCTATTAGGACATCACCCAGCCCAGCCCAGCTATTAGAATATCACCCAGCCCAGCTATTAGGACATCACCCAGCCTAGCCCAGCTATTAGGACATCACCCAGCCCAGCTATTAGGACATCACCCAGCCCAGCTATTAGGACATCACCCAGCCCAGCTATTACGACATCACCCAACCTGTCCCAGCTGTGCCATAGTGGTGATCATCATCAGACAGAGTGACTGTTTACCCTCAGCCTGGTTCCACATCTGTCTGTGCTACCTTGACACGGGCTTAACAAGAAGTTGTCAAGACAGCACTAACAGATCGGGAACCAGGCTAATTTGCCTAACATCCAGTTTTCAGAGGATCAGCCTGCCCTTAGCCTGCTCCCAGACCTGTTTGTTCACATAAACCCCCCCACATAAACCCCCCCATATAAACCCCCCACATAAACCCCCCCACATAAACCCCCCACATCTCTTTTCTCTCGTTGTCCGTAGAGCATCATGACTTTTGACTCTTTAATTAAGCGTGGTTAAATGTTGCTGTCAGAGTGAGAGACCATATATTTGGCGTGTGCGTGTGCGCGTGCGCGTGTGTGTGTGTGTGCGTGTGCATGAGCGTGCAGGAAACACAACTAGGTAATGTGCTTTGCTCTTGTACTGTGTCTAACTGTGTTGGTTTAACTCTTTAAATGGAAACGTTGTCCTCCAGGTGAAGCCTGACTAGATTCCTGTTTATTTCCATGGAAACGTTGTCCTCCAGATGAAGCCTGACTAGATTCCTGTTTATTTCCATGGAAACATTGTCCTCCAGATGAAGCCTGACTAGATTCCTGTTTATTTCCATGGAAACGTTGTCCTCCAGATGAAGCCTGACTAGATTCCTGTTTATTTCCATGGAAACGTTGTCCTCCAGATGAAGCCTGACTAGATTCCTGTTTATTTCCATGGAAACGTTGTCCTCCAGATGAAGCCTGACTAGATTCCTGTTTATTTCCATGGAAACGTTGTCCTCCAGATGAAGCCTGACTAGATTCCTGTTTATTTCCTGTTTATACCATATCTAATATAATCATTAGTCTATACCGTATCTAATATAATCATTAGTCTATACTGTATCTAATATAATCATTAGTCTTTATATTATCTAATATAATCATTAGTCTTTATATTATCTAATATAATCATTAGTCTTCATATTATATAATATAATCATTAGTCTATATCGTATCTAATATAATCATTAGTCTATACTGTATCTAATATAATCATTAGTCTTCATATTATCTAATATAATCAGTAGTCTTCATATTATCTAATATAATCATTAGTCTTCATATTATCTAATATAATCATTAGTCTATACTGTATCTAATATAATCATTAGTCTATACTGTATCTAATATAATCATTAGTCTATACTGTATCTAATATAATCATTAGTCTATACCGTATCTAATATAATCATTAGTCTTCACATTATCTAATATAATCATTAGTCTATACTGTATCTAATATTATCATTAGTCTATACCATATCTAATATAGTCATTAGCCTATACTGTATCTAATATAGTCATTAGTCTTCATATTATCTAATATAATCATTAGTCTTCATATTATCTAATATAGTCATTAGTCTATACCGTATCTAATATAATCATTAGTCTATATATTATCTAATATAGTCATTAGTCTTCATATTATCTAATATAATCATTAGTCTTCATATGCTCTAATATAGTCATTCGTCTATACCGTATCTAATATAATCATTAGTCTATATATTATCTAATATAGTCATTAGTCTTCATATTATCTAATATAATAATTAGTCTATACTGTATCTAATATAATCATTAGTGTATACCATATCTAATATAGTCATTAGTCTTCATATTATCTAATACAATCATTAGTCTTCATATTATCTAATATAATCATTAGTCTATACTGTATCTAATATAATCATTAGTCTTCATATTATCTAATATAATCATTAGTCTTCATCTTATCTAATATAATCATTAGTCTATACCGTATCTAATATAATCATTAGTCTATACTGTATCTAATATAATCATTAGTCAATACCATATCTTATATAATTTTAGTCTTCATATTATCTAATATAATCATTAGTCTATACTGTATCTAATATAATCATTAGTCTATACCGTATCTAATATAATCATTAGTCTATACTGTATCTAATATAATCATTAGTCAATACCATATCTAATATAATTTTAGTCTTCATATTATCTAATATAATCATTAGTCTATACCGTATCTAATATAATCATTAGTCTATACCGTATCTGATATAATCATTAGTCTTCATATTATCATATATAATCATTAGTCTATACTGTATCTAATATAATTATTAGTCTATATATTATCTAATATAATCATTAGTCTACACTGTATCTAATATAATCATTAGTCTTTATATTATCGAATATAATCATTAGTCTTCATATTATCTAATATAATCATTAGTCTATACCATATCTAATATAATTATTAGTCTATATATTATCTAATATAATCATTAGTCTATACTGTATCTAATATAGTCATTAGTCTTTATATTATCTAATATAATCATTAGTCTTCATATTATCTAATATAATTATTAGTCTATATATTATCTAATATAATCATTAGTCTTCATATTATCTAATATAATCATTAGTCTATACTGTATCTAATATAATCATTAGTCTTCATATTATCTAATTTAATCATTAGTCTTTATATTATCTAATAGAATCATTAGTCTTCATATTATCTAATATAATCATTAGTCTTTATATTATCTAATATAATCATTAGTCTTTATATTATCTAATATAATAATTAGTCTTCATATTAACTAATATAATCATTAGTCTATACTGTATCTAATATAGTCATTAGTCTATACCATATCTAATATAATCATTAGTCTTCATATTATCTAATATAATCATTAGTCTTCATATTATCTAATATAGTAATTAGTCTTTATATTATCTAATATAATCATTCGTCTTCATATTAACTAATATAGTAATTAGTCTTTATATTATCTAATATAATCATTAGTCTTCATATTAACTAATATAATCATTAGTCAATACTGTATCTAATATAATCATTAGTCTTTATATTATCTAATATAATCATTAGTCTTTATATTATCTAATATAATCATTAGTCTTCATATTAACTAATATAATCATTAGTCTATACTGTATCTAATATAATCATTAGTCTATACTGTATCTAATATAATCATTAGTCTATACTATATCTAATATAATCATTAGTCTATACCATATCTAATATAATCATTGGTATTCATATTATCTAATATAATCATTAGTCTATACCGTATCTAATATAATCATTAGTCTATACTGTATCTAATATAATCATTAGTCTATACCATATCTAATATAATCATTAGTCTTTATATTATCTAATATAATCATCAGTCTATACTGTATCTGATATAATAATTAGTCTATACTGTATCTAATATAATCATTAGACTTCATATTATCTAATATAATCATTAGTCTATACCGTATCTAATATAATCATTAGTCTATACTGTATCTAATATAATCATTAGTCTATACTGTATCTAATATAGTCATTAGTCTATACTGTATCTAATATAATCATGAGTCTATACTGTATCTAATATAATCATTAGTCTATACTGTATCTAATATAGTCATTAGTCTATACTGTATCTAATATAATCATTAGTCTATTTTTTAAAATTTATTTTACCTTTATTTAACCAGGTAGGCTAGTTGAGAACAAGTTCTCATTTACAATTGCGACCTGGCCAAGATAAAGCAAAGCAGTTCGACACATACAACGACACAGAGTTACACATGGAGTAAAACAAACATGCAGTCAATAATACAGTATAAACAAGTCTATATACAATGTGAGCAAATGAGGTGAGATAAGGGAGGTAAAGGCAAAAAGGCCATGGTGGCAAAGTAAATACAATATAGCAAGTAAAACACTGGAATGGTAGATTTGCAATGGGAGAATGTGCAAAGTAGAAAAATAATGGGGTGCAAAGGAGCAAAATAAATAAATAAATAAAATACAGTAGGGAAAGAGGTAGTTGTTTGTACCGTATCTAATATAGTCATTAGGCTTTATATTATCTAATATAATCATTAGTCTTCATATTATCTAATATAATCATCAGTCTATACCACATCTAATATAATCATTAGTCTATACCGTATCTAATATAATCATTAGTCTATACTGTATCTAATATAATCATTAGTCTATACTGTATCTGATATAATCATTAGTCTTTATATTATCTAATATAATCATCAGTCTATACCACATCTAATATAATCATTAGTCTATACCGTATCTAATATAATCATTAGTCTATACTGTATCTAATATAATCATTAGTCTATACTGTATCTAATATAATCATTAGTCTATACTGTATCTGATATAATCATTAGTCTTTATATTATCTAATATAATCATTAGTCTATACTGTATCTAATATAATCATGAGTCTTCATATTATCTAATATAATCATTAGTCTTCATATTATCTAATATAATCATTAGGGTTTATATTATCTAATATAATCATCAGTCAATACTGTATCTAATATAATCATTAGTCTTCATATTATTTAATATAATCATTTGTCTTCATATGATCTAATATCATAATTAGTCTTCATATTATCTAATATAATCATTACTCTATACCATATTTAATATAATCATTAGTCTTCATATTATCTAATATAGTCATTAGTCTATACCATATCTAATATAATCATTAGTCTATACCATATCTAATATAGTCATTAGTCTATACTGTATCTAATATAGTCATTAGTCTATACCATATCTAATATAATCATTAGTCTTTATATTATCTAATATAATCATCAGTCTATACTGTATCTAATATAGTCATTAGTCTATACTGTATCTAATATAGTCATTAGTCTATACCATATCTAATATAGTCATTAGTCTATACCATATCTAATTTAATAATTGGTCTATACCATATCTAATATAATCATTGGTCTATACCATATCTAATTTAATCATTGGTCAATACCATATCTAATATAGTCATTAGTCTATACCATATCTAATATAGTCATTAGTCTATACCATATCTAATTTAATAATTGGTCTATACCATATCTAATATAATCATTGGTCTATACCATATCTAATTTAATCATTGGTCTATACCATATCTAATTTAATCATTGGTCTATACCATATCTAATTTAATCATTGGTCTATACCATATCTAATATAGTCATTAGTCTATACCATATCTAATATAGTCATTAGTCTATACCATATCTAATTTAATAATTGGTCTATACCATATCTAATATAATCATTGGTCTATACCATATCTAATTTAATCATTGGTCTATACCATATCTAATATAATCATTGGTCTATACCATATCTAATTTAATCATTGGTCTATACCATATCTAATATAATCATTGGTCTATACCATATCTAATTTAATCATTGGTCTATACCATATCTAATATAATCATTGGTCTATACCATATCTAATATAATCATTGGTCTATACCATATCTAATATAATCATTGGTCTATACCATATCTAATTTAATCATTGGTCTATACCATATCTAATATAATCATTGGTCTATACCATATCTAATATAATCATTGGTCTATACCATATCTAATTGAATCATTGGTCTATACCATATCTAATATAATCATTGGTCTATACCATATCTTACACCAATATCCTGCTAGTATTTTTTATTTTATTTAAACAGGAAGTAATATAGTATTAGAAAAAAAGTGTTCCAAAAAGGTTCTTCAGCTGTTCCAGGTAGAACCCTTTTTGGTTCCAGTAGAACCCTTTTTGGTTCCAGGTAGAACCCTTTTTGGTTCCAGGTAGAACCCTTTTTGGTTCCAATAGAACCCTTTTTGGTTCCAGTAGAACCCTTTTTGGTTCCAGTAGAACCCTTTTTTGGTTCCAGGTAGAACCCTTTTTGGTTCCAGGTAGAACCCTTTTGAGTTCCATGTCAAACCCTTTGTGGAAAGGGTTCTACATGGAACCCAAATGGGTTCTACCTAGAACCAAAAATGGTTCTTCAAAGGGTTCTCCTACGAGGACAGCCGAAGAACCACTTTTCATGTTGTACTGTATACATCACTTTTTTTTTTCTAAGAGTGGTTTTGAGACTCAGTGAGTAGCAATCTCCTCATAATAGATCATTACCAACAGGTGTTGGACTGTCAGGCTGTATCCTGGAATCTACTGTGAAGGAACATTTGTACAGTAATAACACTTCATTGCCTTACAGTGTTAAGGTCTACAGCTGCCCTAAATGGTCCCTAAATGGTCCCTAAATGCGTTGTCAATACTGGTTACTGGTGTACCCGGGAGAATGGGTTAAAAAAAGACAGACGGCAATGCATATATATATATATATATATCACACACACTCACTCACTCACACGCACGCACACACACACAGAGGACAGTCCACCTGACGTTATGAGTCTGAGCTGCCCTCTCTACAGGCCCACAGGACAGAGGGGCGTCATTAATAAGAGAACGTCTCTTTGAGGGAATAGCAGTCGTTTATTTTTCTGTAACGTAATGTTTCCTCCATCGTTTCCTCTCCAGGGGACATAAACAGGAAACCGCTCACCCAGAGGCGGTGCTCCTAGTGGTCGGTGACTTTAATGCAGGGAAACTTAAATCCGTTCTTTTCCTCATTTCTACCAGCACGCCACCTGTGCAACTAGAAGCAACACAACTCTAGACCTTCTTTACTCCGCACACAGAGACCTGTACGAAGCTCTCCCTCGCCCTCCATTTGGCAAATCTGACCATAATTATATCCTCCTGATTCCTACTTACAAGCAAAAACAGGAAACAGGAAGTAGCAGTGACAGCGCACAATACGGAAGTTGTCCGATGAAGCGGATGCTAAGCTACAGGACTGTTTTGCTAGCACAGACTGGAATATGTTCTGGGATTCATCTGATATCCGATAGCATTGAGAAGTACACCACATCAGTCACTCGCTTCATTAGTAAGGGCATCGACGACATTGTCCGTACATATCCCAACCAGAAGCCATGGATTACAGGCAACATCCGCACTGAGCTAAAGGCTAGAGCTGCCGCTTTCAAGGAGCGGGACTGTAACGCTTATAAGAAATCCCGCTATGCCCTCCAACGAACCATCAAACAGGCAAAGCATCAATACACGACTAAGATTGAATCTCACTACACTGGCTCTGACACTCGTCAGATGTGGCAAACAATCGCGGATTTTAAAGGGAAACCCTGCCGCGAGCTGCCCAGTGACGAGAGCCTACCAGACTTGCAAAATACCTTCCATGCTCGCTTCTACGCTTGCAACACGGAACCATGCATGAGAGCACCAGCTATTCAGGATGACTATGTGATCACGCTCTCTGGAGCGATGTGAGTAAGTCCTTTAAACAGGTCAACATTCATAAGGCCTTCACGGCATATCAGGATGCGTACTCTGAGCATGCGCTGACCAGTCGGCAAGTGTCTTCACTGACATTTTCAACCTCTCCCTGACTCCCTGACTCCCTGACTCCCTGAAACCTACATATTTCAAGTAGACCACCATAGTCCCTGTGCCCAAGAACACTGAGGTAATCTGTCTAAATGATTATCACCTTGTACCAATCACGTCTGTAGCCATGAAATGCTTTGAACGGCTGGTCATGACTCACATCAACACCATCATCCCAGAAACCCTGTACCCAATTCACATACCGCCCCAACAGATCCATGGATGATGCAATCTCTATTGCACTCTACACTGCCTTTTCCCATCTGGACAAAAGGAACACCTATGTGAGAATGCTATTATTAATTGACTACAGTTTAGCATTCAATATCATAGCGCCCTCCAAGCTCATCACTAAACTAAGGACCTCCCTCTGCAACTGGATCCTGGACTTCCTGACGGACCGTCCACAGGTGGTGAGGATAGACAACCTTTAGGGAGGAGGTCAGCGATCTGGCAGTGGTGTGCCAGAACGACACCCTCTCCGTTAATGTCAGCAAGACAACGGAGATGATTGTGGACACTCTTTTGACATACGCTGTTGTTACTGTCTATTATCTATCCTTTACCCCTACCTACAGTATACTGCTGTTACTGTCTATTATCTATCCTTTACCCCTACCTACAGTATACTGCTGTTACTGTCTATTATCTATCCTTTACCCCTACCTACAGTATACTGCTGTTACTGTCTATTATCTATCTTGTTGCCTAGTCACTTTATCCCTACCTATATGTACATATCTACCTCAAAAGCTCATACACCTGCACCTTGACTCCGTACTGGTACCCTGTGTATATAGCCAAATTACCGTTACTTATTGTGTATTCATTCCTCGTGTTATTCATTTTCTATTTATTTATATATATATATTTTTTTTTCTCTGCATTGTTAGGAAGTAAGGCCCGTCAGTCAGCATTACACTGTTAGTCTACACCTGTTGTTTACAGAGCATTTCACTGTTAGTCTACACCTGTTGTTTACAGAGCATTACACTGTTAGTCTACACCTGTTGTTTACAGAGCATTACACTGTTAGTCTACACCTGTTGTTTACAGAGCATTTCACTGTTAGTCTACACCTGTTGTTTACAGAGCATTACACTGTTAGTCTACACCTGTTGTTTACAGAGCATTTCACTGTTAGTCTACACCTGTTGTTTACAGAGCATTACACTGTTAGTCTACACCTGTTGTTTACAGAGCATTTCACTGTTAGTCTACACCTGTTGTTTACCCAGCATTTCACTGTTAGTCTACACCTGTTGTTTACCCAGCATTTCACTGTTAGTCTACACCTGTTGTTTACCCAGCATTTCACTGTTAGTCTACACCTGTTGTTTACCCAGCATTTCACTGTTAGTCTACACCTGTTGTTTACCCAGCATTTCACTGTTAGTCTACACCTGTTGTTTACCCAGCATTACACTGTTAGTCTACACCTGTTGTTTACCCAGCATTTCACTGTTAGTCTACACCTGTTGTTTACAGAGCATTACACTGTTAGTCTACACCTGTTGTTTACCCAGCATTTCACTGTTAGTCTACACCTGTTGTTTACCCAGCATTTCACTGTTAGTCTACACCTGTTGTTTACCCAGCATTTCACTGTTAGTCTACACCTGTTGTTTACCCAGCATTTCACTGTTAGTCTACACCTGTTGTTTACCCAGCATTATACTGTTAGTCTACACCTGTTGTTTACCCAGCATTTCACTGTTAGTCTACACCTGTTGTTTACCCAGCATTACACTGTTAGTCTACACCTGTTGTTTACCCAGCATTTCACTGTTAGTCTACACCTGTTGTTTACCCAGCATTTCACTGTTAGTCTACACCTGTTGTTTACCCAGCATTACACTGTTAGTCTACACCTGTTGTTTACCCAGCATTTCACTGTTAGTCTACACCTGTTGTTTACCCAGCATTTCACTGTTAGTCTACACCTGTTGTTTACCCAGCATTTCACTGTTAGTCTACACCTGTTGTTTACAGAGCATTACACTGTTAGTCTACACCTGTTGTTTACCCAGCATTTCACTGTTAGTCTACACCTGTTGTTTACAGAGCATTTCACTGTTAGTCTACACCTGTTGTTTACCCAGCATTTCACTGTTAGTCTACACCTGTTGTTTACCCAGCATTTCACTGTTAGTCTACACCTGTTGTTTACCCAGCATTACACTGTTAGTCTACACCTGTTGTTTACAGAGCATTTCACTGTTAGTCTACACCTGTTGTTTACAGAGCATTTCACTGTTAGTCTACACCTGTTGTTTAACCAGCATTTCACTGTTAGTCTACACCTGTTGTTTACCCAGCATTTCACTGTTAGTCTACACCTGTTGTTTACCCAGCATTACACTGTTAGTCTACACCTGTTGTTTACAGAGCATTACACTGTTAGTCTACACCTGTTGTTTACAGAGCATTTCACTGTTAGTCTACACCTGTTGTTTACAGAGCATTTCACTGTTAGTCTACACCTGTTGTTTAACCAACCATGTGACGAATAAAATGTGGTTTGATTGAAGAGGCAGGTGTTTACAGCCCCAGGAAGTATAATGTGTAACAAATGTTGTGATCTGTCTGAATAAGGTGCTAATTGGGATCCAGCCTAGGTCTGTTATGTATGAATGGTGTGAGTGGTCTGAATAAGGTGAATAAGGTGCTATTTGGGATCCAGCCTAGGTCTGTTATGTATTAATGGTGTGAGTGGTCTGTCTCACCTGGACAGATATTTCCCTATTGATTCTCTTATAAAGCAGATTCAATTATAACTGTCAAATGGCACGCTATTCCTTATATGGTGCACTTTTTTGCTCTGGTCTATAGTACTGCACTATATAGGGAATAGGGCTCCATAGGGCTCTGATCTAAAGTAGTGCACTATATAGGGAATAGGGCTCCATAGGGCTCTGATCTAAAGTAGTGCACTACATAGGGAATAGGGCTCCATAGGGCTCTGATCTAAAGTAGTGCACTACATAGGGAATAGGGATCCATAGGGCTCTGGTCTATAGTAGTGCACTACATAGGGAATAGGGATCCATAGGGCTCTGGTCTATAGTAGTGCACTACATAGGGAATAGGGATCCATAGGGCTCTGGTCTATAGTAGTGCACTACATAGGGAACAGGGTTCCATAGGGCTCTGGTCTATAGTAGTGCACTACATAGGGAATAGGGATCCACAGGGCTCTGGTCTATAGTAGTGCACTACATAGGGAACAGGGTTCCATAGGGCTCTGGTCTATAGTAGTGCACTACATAGGGAATTGGGTGCCACCAGGGACTCAGCCATGTTCCAGCGGTCTCCCCTTGATGTGTGCTCTCTCCATGCCAGCCTAATCAGGGCTGTGTGTGTGTGTGTGTGTGTGTGTGTGTGTGTGTGTGTGTGTGTGTGTGTGTGTGTGTGTGTGTGTGTGTGTGTGTGTGTGTGTGTGTGTGGGTGTGTGTGTGGGTGTGTGTGTGTGTGTGTGTGTGGGTGTGTGTGTGGTCAGGTGGACTGAAGGCTAATGGTTGTCACTGAGGCCTGTTGCAGCCAGGTAACACAGTGGGGAGCTGATCAGACCTGTGTCTGTCTGCCACACACACACACACACACACACACACACACACATACACACACACACACACACACACACACACACACACACAGGCTCACAGCAAGGGGGTGATCAGACCCTTTCTGCTGCGGACACCTACTGCCCTGATGGGGGGTCTGGAACCAGGCTGGACACAGCTGGAGCTACGTTATATAATAGACTGTGTGTGTGTGTGTGTGTGTGTGTTCAATGGTGCTAGCTTATCTGCCTCTCAGGGTGGACAGAGCAGGGGGACCTCTCCTCTCTCATCTCCTGTCTCCTCCTCTCTCCTCTCTCCTCCTCTCTTCTCTCCTCCCGTCTCCACCTCTCTCCTCTCCTCCTCTTCTCTCCTCCCATCTCCTCCTCTCTCCTCTCTCCTCTCCTCTCCTCTATTCTCTCCTCCTGTCTCCTCCTCTCTTCTCTCCTTCTGTCTCCTCCTCTCTCCTCTCCTCCTGTCTCCTCCTCTCTTCTCTCCTTCTGTCTCCTCCTCTCTCCTCTCCTCCTGTCTCCTCCTCTCTTCTCTCCTTCTGTCTCTTCCTCTCTCCTCTCCTCCTGTCTCCTCCTCTCTCCTCTCCTCCCGACTCCTCCTCTCCCCTCTCTCCTCTCCTCTCTCCTCCCGTCTCCTCCTCTCTCTTCTCTCCTCCCGTCTCCTCCTCTCTTCAATCCTCTCCTCCTGTCTCCTCCTCTCTCCTCTCCTCCTGTCTCCTCTTCTCTCCTCTCCTCCTGTCTCCTCCTCTCCTCCTGTCTCCTCCTCTCTCCTCTCCTCCTGTCTCCTCCTCTCTCCTCTCCTCCTGTCTCCTCCTCTCCTCTCCTCCGGTCCTCCTCTCTCCTCTGCTCCGGTCTTCTCCTCTCTCCTCTCCTCTTGTCTCCTCCTCTCTCCTCTCCTCCTGCCTCCTCATCTCCTCTCCTCCAGTCTCATCCTCTCTCCTCTCCTCCTGTCTCCTCCTCTCTCCTCTGCTCCGGTCTTCTCCTCTCTCGTCTCCTCCTGTCTCCTCTCCTCCTGTGTCCTCCTGCCTCCTCTCCTCCGGCCCTCCTCTCTCCTCTCCTCCGGTCTCCTCCTCTTTCCTCTCCTCCAGTCTCCTCTCTCCTATCTCCTCTCCTCTGGTCTCCTCCTCTCTCCTGTCTCTCTTCTCAGATCTCTCTTCTCTCCTCTCCTCCACTCTCCTGCTCTCCTCTCTTCTTTCCTTCTCTCTACCCATGTCCTCTCCTTTCTTTCTCCTCTTCCTCTCCTCTGTTCTCCTCTCTCTTTCCTCCCAGTCCTCTCTCTTTCTCCTCTCCCCTCTCCTCTTCTCTGATTTGGCACGGATGAGTTCCCTGAAGGTTGGTGCACCTGCCACGCAAACGACCATGGACCATTAAATGTGTGTGTGTGTGTGTTAAGAGGCCCTGGAACATTAAAGCTGGCGTGTTTGTGGGTTGGGGCCGTGCAGGCAGAGGTGGTCAGGATAATAGATGAGGAGTTTAGCAAGAACAGCTCTGTTCTCTGTTCTGCAGTCTGTCAACACTCACCTGCCTGGCTGCCTAACTGCAGTCTGTCAACACTCACCTGCCTGGCTGCCTAACTGCAGTCTGTCAACACTCATCTGTCTGGCTGCCTAACTGCAGTCTGTCAACACTCACCTGCCTGGCTGCCTAACTGCAGTCTGTCAACACTCATCTGTCTAGCTGCCTCACTGCAGTC
>NC_050570.1:2132500-2140000 GCF_013265735.2 Oncorhynchus mykiss | reverse complement strand
AACGCTTTCAACACCTTGTAGAGTCAACATGGGCCAGCATCCCTGTGGAACGCCTTTCAACACCTTGTAGAGTCAACATGGGCCAGCATCCCTGTGGAACGCCTTTCAACACCTTGTAGAGTCAACATGGACCAGCATCCCTGTTGAACGCTTTAGACACCTTGTAGAATCAACATGGGCCAGCATCCCTGTGGAACGCCTTTCAACACCTTGTAGAGTCAACATGGGCCAGCATCCCTGTGGAACGCCTTTCAACACCTTGTAGAGTCAACATGGACCAGCATCCCTGTGGAACGCTTTTCAACACCTTGTAGAGTCAACATGGGCCAGCATCCCTGTGGAACACTTTTCAACACCTTGTAGAGTCAACATGGACCAGCATCCCTGTGGAACGCTTTTCAACACCTTGTAGAGTCAACATGGACCAGCATCCCTGTGTAATGCTTTTCAACACCTTGTAGAGTCAACATGGGCCAGCATCTCTGTGCAACGCTTTCAACACCTTGTAGAGTCAACATGGGGCCAGCATCCCTGTGGAACGCTTTTCAACACCTTGTAGAGTCAACATGGACCAGCATCCCTGTGAAAGCATTGGAGTCAACATGGGCCAGCATCCCTGTGGAACGCTTTCAACACCTTGTAGAGTCAACATGGGCCAGCATCCCTGTGGAACGCTTTCAACACCTTGTAGATTCAACATGGACCAGCATCCCTGTGGAACGCTTTCAACACCTTGTAGAGTCAACATGGACCAGCATCCCTGTGGAACGCTTTTCAACACCTTGTGGAGTCCATGTCCCGTACTATTTGAGGCTGTTCTGAGGGCAAAAGGGGGGTGTGTAACTCAATATTAGGAAGGTGTTCTTAATGTTTTGTAGACTCAGTATATTGTATATTGTGCATATCAGGGCTCAGTGTCTGATCCAGTATATCAGGGCTCAGTGTCTGATCCAATATATATATTCTGGTTGTGTTCCTCAGGGCTCAGTGTCTGATCCAATATATATATTCTGGTTGTGTTCCTCAGGGCTCAGTGTCTGATCCAATATATATATTCTGGTTGTGTTCCTCAGGGCTCAGTGTCTGATCCAATATATATATATTCTGGTTGTGTTCCTCAGGGCTCAGTGTCTGATCCAATATATATATTCTGGTTGTGTTCCTCAGGGCTCAGGGTCTGATCCAGTATATATATATATTCTGGTTGTGTTCCTCAGGGCTCAGGGTCTGATCCAGTATATATATATATTCTGGTTGTGTTCCTCAGGGCTCAGTGTCTGATCCAATATATATATTCTGGTTGTGTTCCTCAGGGCTCAGTGTCTGATCCAATATATATATTCTGGTTGTGTTCCTCAGGGCTCAGTGTCTGATCCAATATATATATTCTGGTTGTGTTCCTCAGGGCTCAGTGTCTGATCCAATATATATATTCTGGTTGTGTTCCTCAGGGCTCAGGGTCTGATCCAATATATATATTCTGGTTGTGTTCCTCAGGGCTCAGTGTCTGATCCAATATATATATTCTGGTTGTGTTCCTCAGGGCTCAGTGTCTGATCCAATATATATATTCTGGTTGTGTTCCTCAGGGCTCAGTGTCTGATCCAATATATATATTCTGGTTGTGTTCCTCAGGGCTCAGTGTCTGATCCAATATATATATTCTGGTTGTGTTCCTCAGGGCTCAGTGTCTGATCCAATATATATATTCTGGTTGTGTTCCTCAGGGCTCAGTGTGTGCCCAGCCGTGCCAAGTGGGCAAGTATGGCATCAACTGCAGCAAGGACTGCTCCTGCCTTAACGGTGGACTGTGTGACCATGTCGCTGGTCAGTGCCAGTGTACCCCAGGTTACAGTGGACGGAGGTACGTCATGTAGTTTATTACACTGCCTGCTTGACTACTGACTTACCGCTCTCTTTTTTAACACCCTTTTTCTCCTCAATGTCCTGGTATCCAATTGGTAGTTACAGTCTTGCCTCATCGCTGCAACTCCCGAACGGATTTGGGAGAGGCAAAAGGTCGAGAGCCGTGCGTCTTTCTCCGAAACACAACCCAACCAAGCCGCACTGCTTCTTGACACAATGCCCACTTAACCCGGAAGCCAGCCGCATCAATGTGTCGGAGGAAAATACCGTACACCTGGCGACCGTGTCAGCGCGCACTGCGCCCGGCAACACCACAGGAGTTGCTAGTGCTAGATGGGACAAGGATATCCCTGCCAGCCAAACCCTCCCCTAACCCCGACGATGCTGGGCCAATTGTGCATCGCCCCATGGGTCTCCCGGTCGTGGCCGGTCTCTTACTGCTCTTAACTCCCTGTGAAGCGTAAGGGATAAGGCCGGTTGTGTGACCACCTCGCTGTGTAGTGCCAGTGCACAGCAGGCTACAGTTGGTGGAGGGTGAATTACAATCATACAACAGACCTTATTCGTATCATAGCCACGATTTTCATTATAATGAATGTGATCAAAATCTAGGCTAGCATGGTTAGGATGAATCTAGTCTAGCGGGTTTAGGATGAATCTAGACTAGCGGGGTTAGGATGAATCTAGACTAGCGGGGTTAGGATGAATCTAGACTAGCAGGGTTAGGATTAATCTGGACTAGAATGATTAGGATACATCTAGACTAGAATGGTTAGGATACATCTAGACTAGCAGGGTTAGGATATATCTAGACTAGCAGGGTTAGGATAAATCTAGACTGAATGGTTAGGATACATCTAGACTAGAATGGTTAGGATAAATCTAGACTAGCAGGGTTAGGATAAATCTAGACTAACGGGGTTAGGATGAATCTAGACTAGCGGGGTTAGGATAAATCTAGACTAGAATGGTTAGGATACATCTAGACTAGCGGGATTAGGATACATCTAGACTAGCATGGTTAGGATAAATCTAGACTAGCAGGGTTAGGATAAATCTAGACTAGTGGGGTTAGGATAAATCTAGACTAGCAGGGTTAGGATACATCTAGACTAGTGGGGTTAGGATACATCTAGACTAGCATGGTTAGGATAAATCTAGACTAGCAGGGTTAGGATGAATCTAGACTAGCGGGGTTAGGATAAATCTAGACTAGCAGGGTTAGGATGAATCTAGACTAGCGGGGTTAGGATACATCTAGACTAGCATGGTTAGGATGAATCTAGACTAGCAGGGTTAGGATAAATCTAGACTAGCGGGGTTAGGATAAATCTAGACTAGCAGGGTTAGGATAAATCTAGACTAGCGGGGTTAGGATAAATCTAGACTAGCAGGGTTAGGATAAATCTAGACTAGCGGGGTTAGGATAAATCTAGACTAGCGGGGTTAGGATAAATTAAGACTAGCGGGGTTAGGATACATCTAGACTGGAATGGTTAGGATGAATCTAGACTAGCGAGGTTAGGATAAATCTAGACTAGCGGGGTTAGGATAAATCTAGACTAGAGGGGTTAGGATACATCTAGACTAGAATGGTTAGGATACATCTAGACTAGCAGGGTTAGGATATATCTAGACTAGCAGGGTTAGGATAAATCTAGACTAGCGGGGTTAGGATACATCTAGACTAGCATGGTTAGGATGAATCTAGACTAGCAGGGTTAGGATACATCTAGACTTGCGGGGTTAGGATACATCTAGACTAGCGGGGTTAGGATAAATCTAGACTAGCATGGTTAGGATGAATCTAGACTAGCAGGGTTAGGATAAATCTAGACTAGCGGGGTTAGGATAAATCTAGACTAGCGGGGTTAGGATAAATCTAGACTAGAGGGGTTAGGATAAATCTAGACTAGCAGGGTTAGGATAAATCTAGACTAGCGGGGTTAGGATGAATCTAGACCAGCGGGATTAGGATAAATCTAGACTAGCGGGGTTAGGATACATCTAGACTAGAATGGTTAGGATGAATCTAGACTAGCAGGGTTAGGATACATCTAGACTAGCATGGTTAGGATGAATCTAGACTAGCAGGGTTAGGATAAATCTAGACTAGCGGGGTTAGGATAAATCTAGACTAGCGGGGTTAGGATAAATCAAGACTAGTGGGGTTAGGATACATCTAGACTGGAATGGTTAGGATGAATCTAGACTAGCGAGGTTAGGATAAATCTAGACTAGCGGGGTTAGGATAAATCTAGGCTAGCGGGGTTAGGATAAATCTAGGCTAGCGGGGTTAGGATACATCTAGGCTAGCGGGGTTAGGATAAATCTAGACTAGCGGGGTTAGGATAAATCTAGACTAGTGGGGTTAGGATACATCTAGACTGGAATGGTTAGGATGAATCTAGACTAGCGGGGTTAGGATGAATCTAGACTAGCGGGATTAGGATAAATCTAGACTAGCGGGGTTAGGATACATCTAGACTAGAATGGTTAGGATGAATCTAGACTAGCGAGGTTAGGATAAATCTAGACTAGCGGGGTTAGGATAAATCTAGGCTAGCGGGGTTAGGATAAATCTAGGCTAGCGGGGTTAGGATACATCTAGGCTAGCGGGGTTAGGATAAATCTAGACTAGCGGGTTAGGATAAATCTAGACTAGTGGGGTTAGGATACATCTAGACTGGAATGGTTAGGATGAATCTAGACTAGCGGGGTTAGGATGAATCTAGACTAGCGGGATTAGGATAAATCTAGACTAGCGGGGTTAGGATACATCTAGACTAGAATGGTTAGGATGAATCTAGACTAGCGGGGTTAGGATAAATCTAGACTAGCGGGGTTAGGATAAATCTAGACTAGCGGGGTTAGGATGAATGTAGACTAGCGGGATTAGGATAAATCTAGACTAGCGGGGTTAGGATACATCTAGACTAGAATGGTTAGGATGAATCTAGACTAGCGGGGTTAGGATACATCTAGACTAGCATGGTTAGGATGAATCTAGACTAGCAGGGTTAGGATAAATCTAGACTAGCGGGGTTAGGATAAATCTAGACTAGCGGGGTTAGGATAAATCAAGACTAGTCGGGTTAGGATACATCTAGACTGGAATGGTTAGGATGAATCTAGACTAGCGAGGTTAGGATAAATCTAGACTAGCGGGGTTAGGATAAATCTAGGCTAGCGGGGTTAGGATAAATCTAGGCTAGCGGGGTTAGGATACATCTAGGCTAGCGGGGTTAGGATAAATCTAGACTAGCGGGGTTAGGATAAATCTAGACTAGTGGGGTTAGGATACATCTAGACTGGAATGGTTAGGATGAATCTAGACTAGCGGGGTTAGGATAAATCTAGACTAGCGGGGTTAGGATAAATCTAGACTAGCAGGGTTAGGATAAATCTAGACTAGTGGGGTTAGGATAAATCTAGACTAGCGGGGTTAGGATAAATCTAGACTAGCGGGGTTAGGATAAATCTAGACTAGTGGGGTTAGGATACATCTAGACTGGAATGGTTAGGATGAATCTAGACTAGCGGGGTTAGGATAAATCTAGACTAGTGGGGTTAGGATAAATCTAGGCTAGCGGGGTTAGGATACATCTAGGCTAGCGGGGTTACTCTCCACACAAAAACCCATACAAAGCTCTCGCTCGACCCTCCATTTGGAAAATCTGACTAACTCTATCCTCCTGATTCCTGTTTACAAGCAAAACCTCAAACAGCAAGTACCAGTGACGCATTCAATACTAAAGTGGTCAGATGAAATGGATGCTAAAGCTACAGGACTGTTTTGTTAGCAAAGACTGGAATATGTTCTGATGGCATTAAGGAGTCACCAGCTTCATGAATAAATTATTAGACAACGACGTCCCCACAGTGACCGTATGTACAGTATATATATCCCAACCAGAAGCCATGGATTACAGGCAACATTTGCACTGAGCTAAAGGGTAGAGCTGCCGCTTTCAAGGAGCGGGAGACTAATCCGGATGATAGTAAGAAATCCCGCTATGCCTGCCGACGAACCATTCAAACAGGCACGTCGTGTCGACATCACTAAGGAATTATGGTGGTTCACACACACCAACACAGTCATTTATTTATTTATTTTTTTATTTCACCTTTATTTAACCAGGTAGGCAAGTTGAGAACAAGTTCTCATTTGCAATTGCGACCTGGCCGAGATAAAGCAAAGCAGTTCGACACATACATCATGAAGCGGGCACGACAACACCTCTTCCCCCTCGGGAGACTGAAAAGATTTGACCCTCAGATCCTCAAAAATATGTTCCACCATTGAGAGCATTTTGTCTGGCTGCATCACCACTTGTTATGGCAACTGCTTGGCATCCGACCGCAAGACGCTACCGAGGGTAGAGCGTATGGCCCAGTACATCACTGGGGCCGAGCTCCCTGCCTTCCAGAACCTGTTTACCAGGCAGTGTCAGAGGAAAGGCCCTAAAAATGGTCAAAGCCTCAGGACTGTTTTCAGAACAACTTCTACCGCTAAGCCAAACAGGGCATTCGGAAAGTATTCAGATCCCTTGATTTTGTTACGTTGCAGCCTCATTCTAAATTGGATTAAATTCATGATTTTCTTCATCAAACTACACACAATATCCCCATAAGGACAAAGCGAAAAACTCTTTGCAAAAAATGTTTTATACAGATATACCTTATTTACGTAAGTATTCAGACCCTTTGAAACAAGATTATCTGGTCTGATGAATCCAAGATTGAACTCTTTGGCCTAAATGCCAAGTGTCACGTCTGGAGGAATCCTGGCAACATCCCTACGGTGAAGCATGGTGGTGGCACCATCCCTACGGTGAAGCATGGTGGTGGCACCATCCCTATGGTGAAGCATGGTGATGGAAGCATCACACTGTGGAGGATGTTTCTCAGCGGCAAGGACTGGAAGACTAGTCAGGATCGAGGGAAAGATGAACGGAGCCAAGTACAGAGAGATCCTTGATGAAAACCTTCTCCAGAGCACTCAGGACCTCAGACTGGGGCAAACATTCACCTTCCAACAGGACAACGACCCTAAGCAAATAGCCAAGACAACGCAGGAGTGGCTTCTGGACAAGTCAAAGAATGTCCTTGAGTGGCCCAGCCAGAGCCCGTACATGAACCAGATTGAACATTTCTGGAGAGACCAGAAAAAAGCTGCTCAGTTGTGCACCGGGGCCTCCCACTCTTTCTATTCTGGTTAGAGATAGTTTGCGCTGTTCTGTGAAGGGAGTAGTGCACAGCGTTGTATGATACTTTCAGTTTCTTGGCAATTTCTTGCATGGAATAGCCTTCATTTCTCAGAACAAGAATAGACTGACGAGTTTCAGAAGAAAGTTCTTTGTTTCTGGACATTTTGAACCTGTAATCGAACCAAAAATTGCTTTTCTTTCAAAAACAAGGACATTTTTAAGTGACCCAAAACTTTTGAACAGTAGTTTAGGTAATATGGTACCATTTAGGACAGACTCCACTACTGTATATAGATAATATGCTACCATTTAGTACAGACTACACTACTGTATATAGGTAATATGCTACCATTTAGGACAGACTCCACTACTGTATGTAGGTAACAGTAAACCATTTAGGACAGACTACACTACTGTATATAGG
>NC_050570.1:2115000-2130000 GCF_013265735.2 Oncorhynchus mykiss | reverse complement strand
ACTGCCTGGTGGGGCTGCCTGGGGGGGGTGGGGGGCTGCCTGGTAGGGCTGCCTGGATGGTCTGCCTGGAGGGGCTGCCTGGATGGGCTGCCTGGGAGGGCTGCCTGGGAGGGCTGCCTGCCTGAGGGGGGGGGCTGCCTGGGGGAAGTGAAACGATGCAGTTAATCTGAAGTGCTTTTAAATGTGTTTTTTTTATTTAACGTTTCTAAATTGCTTTCAACACATAATTTACAAGCGCATTGCATAGCGGTGGGTGTAGTGTAGTGGCGCCACCCCGTCAGAAGAGGAGGCGTGGCTTATTTGGGGCGTGGCTTTGAATCGGGGCTAATGGCTGTGTCATCTAAATTACATTATAAGGACTTGGGAATACGATGTCATTGCTAAGGTAGGCACATATTTAGTAGAAAACAGCTTCGCCATCATCATCATCATCATGTTGTCAAATATACTTTAGACAGATGGCAACGTTGTCAATAGAATGTTCTTCAAAAATAGCTAGCAATGCTAACGATAGCTAGCTAAAAATCTGGAGGTCTCCCCTCAAGCTTAGCTAGCTAGCTAGCGTTATACTGCATCTCAATCTGGTGACATTAAAATGATGACACTAATTATTTGCTTTCTTTAGAAATGTCATTCTGTTTTCAACCCACCGTAATAAACATTAGACTTAACTGGGCAAGTCAGTTAAGAACAAATTCTTATTTTCAATGAGGGCCGAGGAACAGTGCCTTGTTCAGAGGCAGAACAACAGATTTTTACCTTGGCAGCTCGGGGATTCGATCTTGCAAACTTTCAGTTGCAAGTCCAACGCTCTAAACACTAGGCTACCTGCCACCTCTACACTCTAACCACTACGCTACCTGCCACCTCTACACTCTAACCACTAGGCTACCTGCCACCTCTACACTCTAACCACTACGCTACCTGCCACCTCTACACTCTAACCAGTAGGCTACCTGCCACCTCTACACTCTAACCACTAGGCTACCTGCCACCTCTACACTCTAACCACTAGGCTACCTGCCACCTCTACACTCTAACCACTAGGCTACCTGCCACCTCTACACTCTAACCACTACGCTACCTGCCACCTCTACACTCTAACCACTAGGCTACCTGTCACCTCTACACTCTAACCACTAGGCTACCTGCCTCCTCTACACTCTAACCACTAGGCTACCTGCCACCTCTACACTCTAACCACTAGGCTACCTGCCACCTCTACACTCTAACCACTAGGCTACCTGTCACCTCTACACTCTAACCACTAGGCTACCTGCCACCTCTACACTCTAACCACTAGGCTACCTGCCACCTCTACACTCTAACCACTAGGCTACCTGCCGCCTCTACACTCTAACCACTAGGCTACCTGCCACCTCTACACTCTAACCACTAGGCTACCTGCCACCTCTACACTCTAACCACTAGGCTGCCTGCCTCCTCTACACTCTAACCACCTCACTGTCTGGTTTCAATATTGTGGCCAGTAAAATGTTACGACTTTCTTCGTCCAGACGTTTGGACTCATTATTTCATGTTTATTAAACCAGCACAATTTCTTTGTTTGCAAGGAATTTATTTAATTGCAAAGTGAAAAATTCTACTTGGAACAAGATAAATAAAAAAAATGGGTTATGATTATTTTAAATATAAGTTTGTATTTGTGTTGTTTAACCAAACAGGAAGTGAAGTCTAAAAGGTTGCAACTTGAAATATAATATATTTAAATAATTTAATAATGAAATAGAACACTTCAATCATATATTTGGTTTCAACAAACATTGTTTTTTTTCAATTGAGAAAAACAGATTTATTTTAATTGTAATTAATTGCAGTCATTTTTGGGGGGGTTTATCCAAAGAGTGTTTTTTTTTTTTTTTACAGTTTAGTATTCTGACTGTCTGTAAACATCTCGGTGTGGGGTCTGAATATTTACAGTCTCTGCAATCCAGTTAGGTCACTGGGTCTTCACTTGTTTATAGGGGCTGGACTTTTACCACTATAGGACTATTGTTATTACATGCGCGCGCAAACACGAATTTCCAAGACTGTGTCCTTCTGCTAAAACTGATATTTCTTATTCGTTTTTTCAAGTTACAAGCCTGATGCCTTGAACATAGACTGCTGACACCCTGTGGAAGCCATAGGAATTGCACCCAGAGAGTTAATTCTCAATATGACCCTTCTCTTGCATTTCTAAGAGGATGGACTCTCAAAAACAAAAATTCTAGTTGGTTTTTCTTTGTATTTTCTCCTACCTCATATCAATTGTTTTCTTCCCAATGGTACCCATTATATGCATATCCTGGCTTCTGGGCCTGAGCAACAGGCAGTTTACTTTGGGCACATCATTCAGGCAGGAAGTGGAGAGAAAAGGGGCATAGCCCTAAGAACTTTTAGAGGCTGGACTTTTACCACTATAGTACTATTGTTATTCCCTATAGATGCCAGGAAGAGTACCTGGTACGGTCCTAGTGCAGGCTGAGGTGTGACTCTCTTCTCCCCTCCCTCTCCTCTCTAGATGCCAGGAGGAGTGTCCGGTGGGGTGGTACGGTCCTCAGTGCAGCCTGCGTTGTGACTGTCAGAACGGTGCTAAGTGTTACCATATCAACGGGGCGTGTCTCTGTGACACAGGCTTTAAAGGACCTCACTGTCAGGAGAGGTTCTGTCCCCCAGGCCTGTACGGACTCATCTGTGACAAGTACTGTCCCTGTAATGCCTCCAACACTGTCAGGTACATTACACTGACTACCCCTGACTTAGATCATGTCATTTTCATTGTAGTTAATTATCAAGTTTCCTACGCTAAACTATGTAGAATATTGGCCTGTTGGAAACTACAACTCCCTACTACATCACACAGTTCAGGCTGGATCTGATTTATCTCTAGAGAAACTACAACTCCCTACTACATCACACAGTTCAGGCTGGATCTGATTTATCTCTAGAGAAACTGTAAAATGTGCGCATTGAGCTCACAGAAAAAAAAACTAACGAAATGGAATTCAAATAATTGAACCGATGTTTGTCAATTAGTTGTTTAAAAAAAATCAAAATATAAACTTAAAAAAATTAAGAATAAAACGAAAAGAGTTGCACACTCACACATATAAACTCCCGGTAATTTATTGGGTAAATAACCAACGTTTTCGGCTTCACTGTGCCTTCATCAGGGTCTATTTAAATAAAATGAAAAATAACAGAAATGTTGGTGAATTGAAGCATTAATGCTCTGATGCTGGTCCTGGAACAGAAAGATCATCATCAGAGTCTGATGCTGGTCCTGGAACAGAAAGATCATCATCAGAGTCTGATGCTGGTCCTGGAACAGAATGATCATCATCACAGTCTGTGTAAAGGAGAAAAGGTAGACCTTGAGCCTCTGAGGGCTATAGGAGCACGTTGGTCAGGATGGATGGATGGATGTCGGCTTGGGGCTCGCTGTTTCACTCTCTCTGCAGATCTCTCAACTTGGCCTACTGGGGTTATGTTTGCTTGATGTCGACAGGGCTTTACTGATAACATTTGACTGATTGACTAAACGACTGATTGACTGATTGATTGATTAGATTGATAGATTGATTAATTAATTAGATTGGTTGGTTGATTGATTAATTTGATTTATTGATTCTGCTCTAGCTGTCACCCCTTGTCAGGTGAGTGCAGCTGTACAGCAGGATGGGCGGGGCTCTACTGCAACGAGACCTGTCCACCTGGTTACCACGGCGACGGATGCAGGTTGCCATGCAGCTGTTCCCACGGGGCCGACTGTCACGGAGTCACTGGGGCCTGCGTCTGTGCCCCTGGTTACATGGTGAGTTCTTCTTCCTCTTCTTCCACTAGGTGTGCTGACCTCCTTTTTGATTGACCAATTAGCGATCCAGTAGCACAAATCACTTACCCAATAGATGAGCACTATAGTCCCAGGTCTCTGAGTGGCTAAAACAACTGCAGAGCACTAATCTGGGTCCCTGTGGCTAAGCCAATAGGAAAGCACTATAGTAGTCCCAGGTCCCTGAGTGGCTAAAACAACAGCAGAGCATTAATCTGCATCCCTGTGGCTAAGCCAATAGGAAAGAACTATAGTAGTCCCAGGTCCCTGAGTGGCTAAAACAACAGCAGAGCATTAATCTGGGTCCCTGTGGCTAAGCCAATAGGAAAGCACTATAGTAGTCCCAGGTCTCTGAGTGGCTAAAACAACTGCAGAGCACTAATCTGGGTCCCTGTGGCTAAGCCAATAGGAAAGCACTATAGTAGTCCCAGGTCCCTGAGTGGCTAAAACAACTGCAGAGCACTAATCTGGGTCCCTGTGGCTAAGCCAATAGGAAAGAACTATAGTAGTCCCAGGTCCCTGAGTGGCTAAAACAACTGCAGAGCACTAATCTGGGTCCCTGTGGCTAAGCCAATAGGAAAGCACTATAGTAGTCCCAGGTCCCTGAGTGGCTAAAACAACTGCAGAGCACTAATCTGGGTCCCTGTCGCTAAGCCAATAGGAAAGAACTATAGTAGTCCCAGGTCCCTGAGTGGCTAAAACAACTGCAGAGCACTAATCTGGGTCCCTGTGGCTAAGCCAATAGGAAAATGTTAAGTACCCCAATGGACAGTAAAGGTAATCACTCCACAAACTATCATCACCATGCTCTTAAGGAAATCACAAATATTATGGACACATTAGAAATAGTGGATATTTGGAGACTCAAAAACCCCGACCTAGTGAGATATACATGGAGGAGACTTAATCAAGCTAGTCATCTTGACTACTTTCTTGTCTCTTTCTCTCTTGCATCAAAGGTTAAACAAGTTTTAATAGGAGACAGAATGCGATCAGATCATCATCTAATTGGCCTTCACATAACTGTCATAGATTTTCCACGTGGACGGGGATATTGGAAATTTAATCAAAGTTTAGTGGAGGACAACTTATTTTTAACTAAGACAAAATCATTTATAAATTAATTTTTCCAGTTTAATATTGGTTCAGTAAATCACCTTATTGTTTGGTATACCTTTAAATGTATCTTCAGGGGTCATTCAATTCAATATTCATCAATAATAAAAAAGCAGTTTCTGGCTAAAGAGACAAGACTAACAAGGGAATCCATGAACTAATAGAACAGGTAGACAGCAATAAAAACTATATTACAGAGATACAAAATAAGTTGTAGGAAACTTATTCAGTTGGCGAAGGCCAAGTTACAGAGGAATAACTTTTTTAGTCTGGAAAAACCCCAGGCCTTGATGGCATACCGGTAGAGGTATATCAAGTATTTTTTGATATACTAAAAGCTCCATTGTTAGATCGTTTTAACTACTCCTTTAGAAATGGTAGTCTGTCAGGTACTCAGCAGGAAGGTCTGATTTCTCTATTATTAAAACAAGACCCAGATGGTAAATATAAAGACCCAGTCTATCTAAAAACCTGGAGGCCCCTTACACTTCAATGTTGTGATGCAAAAATACTAGCAAAATGCATAGCACTCAAAATTAAAAGGGTTTTAGCAGGTATTGTTCATCCTGATCAAACAGGTTTTTTACGATATATATCGTACACGGATGATAATATACGACAACTACTAGAAATAATAGAACATCATGAAACATATAAGAAGCCAGGAATGGTATTTATAGGGGATTTTGAAAAGGCTTTTGATAAAGTAAGACTGGATTTATTCATAAATGCCTGGATTTTTTTCAATTTTGGTAATTCTCTTATAAAATGGGTAAAAATAATGTATAGCAACCCCAGGTGTAAAATAGTAAATAATGGCTACTTCTCAGAGAGTTTTGAATTGTCAAGAGGAGTTAAACAGGGGTGTCCGCTGTCACCATATCTATTCATTATGTCCATCGAAATGCTAGCTATTAAAATCAGATCCAATAACAACATTAGAGGATTAGAAATCCAAAGCTTAAAACCAAAGGTGTCCATGTATGTCGATGACTCAGGTTTTATAATAAGTCCTCAAGTCCCTGCAATGTCTCATTAATCTCTCTGGGATATGTGGGACGCTAGCAAATCAAATCAAATCAAATTTATTTATATAGCCCTTCGTACATCAGCTGATATCTCAAAGTGCTGTACAGAAACCCAGCCTAAAACCCCAAACAGCAAGCAATGCAGGTGTAGAAGCACGGTGGCTAGGAAAAACTCCCTAGAAAGGCCAAAACCTAGGAAGAAACCTAGAGAGGAACCAGGCTATGTGGGGTGGCCAGTCCTCTTCTGGCTGTGCCGGGTGGAGATTATAACAGAACATGGCCAAGATGTTCAAATGTTCATAAATGACCCGCATGGTCGAATAATAATAAGGCAGAACAGTTGAAACTGGAGCAGCAGCACGGTCAGGTGGACTGGGGACAGCAAGGAGTCATCATGTCAGGAAGTCCTGGGGCATGGTCCTAGGGCTCAGGTCAGTTGAAACTGGAGCAGCAGCACGGCCAGGTGGACTGGGGACAGCAAGGAGTCATCATGTCAGGTAGTCCTGGGGCATGGTCCTAGGGCTCAGGTCCTCCGAGAGAGAGAAAGAAAGAGAGAAGGAGAGAATTAGAGAACGCACACTTAGATTCACACAGGACACCGAATAGGACAGGAGAAGTACTCCAGATATAACAAATCAATGTCTCATTGATGATCTAGATAACTATTCTGCCGACTCTGGACTAAAACCTAATTATGATATTACGTATTGGATCTAAAAAATAAAAACTACTTTTACATTACCCTGCAGTTTACCGATAAAAAGCGCTGATGGTGAAGTCGACATAATTGGTATTTATATCACAACATATATAAATGAGCTCTTCAATAGAAAAATTGTAAAAAATAGACAAGATCCTGCCACCATGGTGATGTAAATACCTGTCTATTTATGGGAAAAATTGCCCTAATGAACTCCTTAGTCATATCTCAGTTTACTCACTTACTCATGAAGCTGCCTACTCCTGATGATTCATTTTTTTCAAATCAAATGAGCAAAAAAAAATATTTCGCTTTATCTGGGACTCTAAACCCCCCAAAATAAATAAACAAGATAAAACGTGCCTATATACTGAATATGAACTGGGTGGGTTGAGATGATTAAATATAAAAGCACTAAACCTCTCTCTAAAAGCTTCACTTATTCAAAAGTTTTACTGCCTTTGTGCAAATTGCCATGTCTCTCGATTAATTGAAAATTATACTTTTTTCAAAGTATCTCTCTTTTTTTTCAAACAAGCATTACAGAGCTGGCTACAATTTCAATTTCCCTGAAAAGATAGAACAAATATTACAACAAACATTATGGCTGAACTCAAATGTGCTGGTTGATAAAATACCTGTATTTATTGAAAAGGGTATTTTGTTCTTAAATGATATTGTAAATTGGAATGGCAGAGTTATGTCCTTCATGGAGTTATCAGTGTACAGCTCAATCCAAAAGTGCAACCAATTGATTACCCCCAAAATTGAGGAGGCAGGTGGCAGCAGGAGGAGGTAGGGAACTGGCCTGTCTGCCCAATATAAATGATCAAAACTGGCAGAGGAATAAAAATAGCATAAATAGGAAAGTACACCAGTTTCATTTGAGGACCAGGATGTTGACAACTGTGCCATACAGATTGCAAAATAGTTGGGAAGAGATTTTTGATGTACCGATTCCATGGTACAGGGTGTATGAGTTAATATATAAAGCAACGCAAGATTCAAGACTTCGTGCTTTTCAGCTAAAATTATTATATAGAATTCTTGCCACCAACAAAATGTTGAATATTTGGGGGATAAAATCATCGAAGCTCTGCAGATTTTGTTGTGAATATACAGAATCAATTATCAATTATTTTGGTATTGACCTCAGGTAGCCTGTTTCTGGTCTCAGGTTCAGGAATGGCTGAAAATGCATAGCATTGATCTAAAATGGACCCTAGAAATAGTACTGTTAGGAGATCTGGAGAGACCGGGTCAGTCAATTACTAATATTCTAATATTCTAATACTCTTAGTAAAAGTATTGATCTTCAACTCCCAATCTGTGGATTCTATTCGATTTAGATAGATTGAAAACGTATGTTAAACATCACAGCATAGTTGAAAGATATGTGTTGCATAGAAACCTGAAGTGGTAGATGGGATGGGCTGAGGGTGACCAGCAGAGATAGATGGGATGGGCTGAGGGTGACCAGCAGAGATAGATGGGATGGGCTGAGGGTGACCAGCAGAGATAGATGGGATGGGCTGAGGGTGGCCAGCAGAGATAGATGGGATAGGCTGAGGGTGACCAGCAGAGATAGATGGGATGGGCTGAGGGTGACCAGCAGAGATAGATGGGATGGGCTGAGGGTGTCCAGCAGAGATAGAAGGGATGGGCTGAGGGTGACCAGCAGAGATAGAAGGGATGGGCTGAGGGTGTCCAGCAGAGATAGATGGGATGGGCTGAGGGTGACCAGCAGAGATAGATGGGATGGGCTGAGGGTGACCAGCAGAGATAGATGGGATGGGCTGAGGGTGTCCAGCAGAGATAGATGGGATGGGCTGAGGGTGGCCAGCAGAGATAGGTGGGATGGGCTGAGGGTGACCAGCAGAGATAGATGGGATGGGCTGAGGGTGACCAGCAGAGATAGATGGGATGGGCTGAGGGTGTCCAGCAGAGATAGATGGGATGGGCTGAGGGTGGCCAGCAGAGATAGATGGGATGGGCTGAGGGTGTCCAGCAGAGATAGATGTGATGGGCTGAGGGTGACCAGCAGAGATAGATGGGATGGGCTGAGGGTGGCCAGCAGAGATAAATGGGAGAGGCTGAGGGTGGCCAGCAGAGATAGATGGGATGGGCTGAGGGTGACCAGCAGAGATAGATGGGATGGGCTGAGGGTGGCCAGCAGAGATAAATGGGAGAGGCTGAGGGTGGCCAGCAGAGATAGATGTGATGGGCTGAGGGTGACCAGCAGAGATAGATGGGAGGTGCTGAGGGTGGCCAGCAGAGATAAATGGGAGAGGCTGAGGGTGACCAGCAGAGATAGATGGGATGGGCTGAGGGTGGCCAGCAGAGATGGGCTGAGGGAAGCTGAGGGCTGGTATGTGGAATTGGAGACAAGTGGGAGTGGAGTTGCTGTGTGAGAGAGAGAATGATGGTCAAAGATAAAAGTAAATAAATAAAAGCAAAATAAAACACAATAAAAAGTACATTTGACTCTGAGGGACAGTGTGTTTTTACAACTAATGTCAGTTTGCCTGAGGCTGATGCCGTGCAGGTGTTTGAACACAAGAACACACACACACATGTCATAGTGCCAGACATGCACACAAACATATTCAGTTGTCCTTGATGTCCTTTGTTTTAAATGTATTTATTTATAACAACAAAATGTGCTTCTTGTTTGCTGTTTTTTTTTTTTTCTCTTTAGTTCTTTCTGTTTGGGGGGGGTATAATTCATTGTATTATTTATTTATTTATTAGCCTGGTGGGAGATCTGTCTCAAGGGCACCTTGAGCAGGACATTGACCCTGAGCTGAAACCTCCCTCCTCTTCTTCCACTTCGCCATGTCTCTTCTTTCTCCTCCTCCACATCCTCCTCCAACTCCTTCTCTTCCACCTCCTCCTCTTCCACCTCCTTCTCTTCCACCTCCTCCTCTACCTTCTCCTCTACCGCCACCTCCTTCTCCTCCTCATCCACCTCCTTCTACTTCACCTCCTTCTCCTCTACCCCACCTCCTTCTCCTCCTCTACCTCCTCCACCTCCTTCTCCTCCACCTGCACCTCCTTCTCCTCCACCTCCACCTCCTCCTCATCCACCTCCTTATCCTCCATCTCCTCCACTTCTTCTTCTTCTTCCTCTTCCTCTGATTTCTCCTTCTCTTCCTCCCCGTCACCACACCCCCTCTCCTCTCAGCCCTTAGATAACAACGTGAACAGAGTAGAAGTGCCATTGTTAGCAGTATTAAAACCGTCATTTTGAGAACAGAACAAAGGCTACTGTGAACTGATTGATAAAAGTGTCATTCCCAGACCGAAGCTTTCATGTAGGGCGCCGAGGGAAGAGAGAGAGGAGGAGAGGAGGAGGAAGAGAGGAGGAGGAGGAGGTGTGGGGGGGAGGTGGAGGAGGAGGAAGAGGAGGAGAGGAGGAGAGAAGGAGGTGTAGGGGGGAGGAGGAGGAGGAGGAGGAGGAGGTGGAGGGGGGGAGGTGGAGAGAGGAGGAGGAGGAGGGAGGAGGAGGGAGGAGGAGAGGAGGAGGAGGAGGTGGAGAGGGGAGGTGGAGGAGGTGGAGGGGGGAGGAGGAGAGGAGGAGGAGGGAGGAGGAGAGGAGGAGGAGGAGGTGGAGAGGGGAGGAGGAGGAGGTGGAGGGGGGAGGAGGAGAGGAGGAGGAGGGAGGAGGAGAGGAGGAGGAGGAGGTGGAGAGGGGAGGTGGAGGGGGGAGGAGGAGGAGGAGAGGAGGAGGTGGAGGGAGGAGCAGGAGGGAGGAGAGGAGAAGGAAGGGGAGAGGAGGAGGGGAGGCGGAGGAGGAGGTGGAGGGAGGAGGAGGAGGAGGAATGGGAGAGGAGGAGGAAGGGGAGAGGAGGAGGAGGTGGAGGGAGGAGGAGGCGGAGGAGGAGTGGAAAAGGAAAGGGAGAGGAGGAGGAAGGGGAGAGGAGAGGGAGGGGAGGAGAAGGAAGGGGAGAGGAGGAGGAAGGGGAGAGGAGGAGGCAGGGGAGAGGAGGAGGAGGAGAGGAGGAGGAGGGGAGGAGAAGGAAGGGGAGAGAAGGAGGAAGGGGAGAGGAGGAGAGGAGGAGGAAGGGGAGAGGAGGAGGAAGAGGAGAGGAGGAGGCGAGGCTGAGGAGGAGGAGGAGGAGGAGGAGGAGGAGGAGGAGAGGAGAAGGAGAGGAGGAGGAGGAGGTGGAGGGAGGAAGAGGAGGAGGAGAGGAGAAGGAAGGGGAGAGGAGGAGGAAGGGGAGAGGAGGAGGAGGAGGTGGAGGGAGGAGGAGGTGGCGGAGTGGAGAAGGAAAGGGAGAGGAGGTGGAAGGGGAGAGGAGGAGGAAGGGGAGAGGAGGGGAGGATGAGGTGGAGGGAGGAGGAGAAGGAAGGGGAGAGGAGGGGAGGAGAAGGAAGGGGAGAGGAGGAGGAAGGGGAGAGGAGGAGGAGGAGAGGAGGAGGAAGGAGAGAGGAGGGGAGGAGGAGGTGGAGGAGGAGAGGAGAAGGAGAGGGAGAGGAGGAGGAAGGGGAGAGGTGGAGGGGGAGGAGGAGGAGGAGAGGAGAAGGAAGGGGAGAGGAGGAGGGAGGGGAGAGGAGGAGGAAGGGGAGAGGAGGAGGAGGAGAGGAGGAGGAGGGGAGGAGAAGGAAGGGGAGAGGAGGAGGAAGGGGAGAGGAGGAGAGGAGGAGGAAGGGGAGAGGAGGAGGAAGAGGAGAGGAGGAGGCGAGGCTGAGGAGGAGGAGGAGGAGGAGGAGAGGAGAAGGAGAGGAGGAGGAGGAGGTGGAGGGAGGAAGAGGAGGAGGAGAGGAGAAGGAAGGGGAGAGGAGGAGGAAGGGGAGAGGAGGAGAAGGAGGTGGAGGGAGGAGGAGGTGGCGGAGTGGAGAAGGAAAGGGAGAGGAGGTGGAAGGGGAGAGGAGGAGGAAGGGGAGAGGAGGGGAGGATGAGGTGGAGGGAGGAGGAGAAGGAAGGGGAGAGGAGGGGAGGAGAAGGAAGGGGAGAGGAGGAGGAAGGGGAGAGGAGGAGGAGGAGAGGAGGAGGAAGGAGAGAGGAGGGGAGGAGGAGGTGTAGGGAGGAGAAGGACAGGGAGAGGAGGAGGAAGGGGAGAGGAGGGGAGGAGGAGGTGGAGGGAGGAGGAGGAGGAAGGGGAGAGGAGGAGGAGGTGGAGGGAGGAGGAGGAGGAGAGGAGGAAGAAGATGAGAGGAGAGACCCTTAAAGATACACCATGTTCTGCCCCTGGCGTCCAGTCCTCCGTTTAAACTCTGTCAAGATGAGCGGACACACACAGTGCTGAGCTGACAGCTGGGTAGCAGACAGAGCAAAGTCCCGGTGAGGAGAGGCACAGAGGAGGCTCAGGGGCGAGTCGGAGTGAGGAGGGAGTCCCCAGACACACAGGACTCTTCTATGGCGCTAATTAGTACTCTAAATCATACTGTCAGCTGTCACTCAGGACAGAGAAGAGAGAGGAGAGAGAGAGATGGAGGGGAGGGGACCCAGAGACACAGGGCTATGATCATCAGGGCTGAGAGAAAGAGAGAGAGAGAGAGAGAGGGGGGATCTTTATAGGTGCTGCTGTGCTCAGCCATTTTAAAGCAGAGGAATTATAATGATGCTGGCCTGGTGTGACTACAGAGGAGAGGACCGGGTGGAGTGGTGGAGGGATGGAAGGATGGAGGAGTGGAGGGATGGAGGAGTGGAGGGATGGAGGGGTGGAGGAGTGGAGGGATGGAAGAGTGGAGGGATGGAGGAGTGGAGGGGTGGAGGGGTGGAGGAGTGGAGGGATGGAGGGATGGAGGAGTGAAGGGATGGAGGGGTGGAGGGGTGGAGGGATGGAGGGGTGGAGGAGCAGAGGATGGAGGAGTGGAGGGATGGAGGAGTGGAGGGATGGATGGGGTGGAGGGGTGGAGGAGTAGAGGATGGAGGATGGAGGAGTGGAGGAGTGGAGGGGTGGAGGAGTAGAGGATGGAGGTGTGGAGGGATGGAGAGTGGAGGAGTGGAGGGATGGAGAGTGGAGGAGTGGAGGGATGGAGGAGTGGAGGGATGGAGGAGTGGAGGAGTGGAGAGTGGAGGGATGGAGGAGTGGAGGAGTGGAGAGTGGAGGGATGGAGGGATGGAGGATGGAGGAGTGGAGGGATGGAGAAGTGGAGGATGGAGGAGTGGAGGATGGAGGAGTGGAGGATGGAGGAGTGGAGGGATGGAGGAGTGGAGGGATGGAGGAGTGGAGTTGTGGAGGAGTGGAGTTGTGGAGGAGTGGAGGATGGAGGAGTGGAGGGATGGAGGGATGGAGGAGTGGAGGAGGGGTGGAGGAGTGGAGGGGTGGAGGAGTGGAGGAGTGGAGGAGTGGAGGGATGGAGGGGTGGAGGGATGGAGGAGTGGAGGAGTGGAAAGGGTGGAGGAGTGGAGGGATGGAGGAGTGGAGGAGTGGAGGAGTGGAGGGATGGAGGGGGGGAGGGGTGGACCTGTTACAGCCAAATTTTCAGCCGGGTCCTTTTTCCATTTAAATGAACTGGGCTATTTCTCGTCGTTGCAGTCAAGATTTCTTTATACGGCGGGAGAGAGCGTGCTGCTCCTCCGTTGTTTCCGTGAGTCAATTTGCATAATAATGTGTCAACGATGAGTCCCAATGTTTTCGGACAGATTATTTTGTTGAATGTGTTTCAATATGCAGCCACAAAGTGTTGTTGAATAGGTTTACTGTGCTTTGATTGAAAGCAGTGACTCAGTGAATCAGTGAATCAGTGACTCAGTGAAGCAGTGACTCAGTGAATCAGTGAATCAGTGAATCAGTTTCAACTAGTTTGGAAATGGTGTCAAACTGACCGGATAAAGCCCGTCTCATATCCATTCACCAATCGTACAACATAGATAGTTCTACAGTATGTTCATGGTATCGCTAGTGAACTAAAGATCTTGTTGGTATTTTTCCATATGAAGTCCATGAGGACTTGCCAGACAGTGACGTTGAAGAGAGTGGCTCTTCAGTAGCCAACCGAATCGCATCGGTAAGAGAGTGACTCGTCAGTAGCCAACCGAATCGCATCGGTAAGAGAGTGACTCGTCAGTAGCCAACCGAATCGCATCGGTAAGAGAGTGGCTCGTCAGTAGCCAACCGAATCGCATCGGTAAGAGAGTGGCTCTTCAGTAGCCAACCGAATCGCATCGGTAAGAGAGTGACTCGTCAGTAGCCAACCGAATCGCATCGGTAATAGAGTGACTCGTCAGTAGCCAACTGAATCGCATCGGTAAGAGAGTGACTCGTCAGTAGCCAACCGAATCGCATCGGTAAGAGAGTGGCTCGTCAGTAGCCAACCGAATCGCATCGGTAAGAGAGTGGCTCTTCAGTAGCCAACCGAATCGCATCGGTAAGAGAGTGACTCGTCAGTAGCCAACCGAATCGCATCGGTAAGAGAGTGACTCGTCAGTAGCCAACCGAATCGCATCGGTAAGAGAGTTACTCGTCAGTAGCCAACCGAATCGCGTCGGTAAGAGAGTGACTCGTCAGTAGCCAACCGAATCGCATCGGTAAGAGAGTGACTCGTCAGTAGCCAACCGAATCGCATCGGTAAGAGAGTGACTCGTCAGTAGCCCACCGAATCGCATCGGTAAGAGAGTGGCTCGTCAGTAGCCAACCGAATCGCATCGGTAAGAGAGTGGCTCGTCAGTAGCCAACCGAATCGCATCGGTAGGAGAGTGACTCGTCAGTAGCCAACCGAATCGCATCGGTAAGAGAGCCCGTTTATTTGACTCACCTAATTTGCATACGGGTAGGCTTTTCGACGATTATGCGCAGATAAATTCTGAAAACATTCAATGAAAGATGGTGAATATACTCCTCACTTGCAGGAACAGCGAGATAGCCTCTCTCTCTCGTCCAAAAAATATGATAAAAGAAAACAGATTTAATTGTTTTTAAAAGCTAATGATACTGATATGATATGAAATATATTAAAGATATTCATATACATTCAGACCTCTGTTGGAGGTATCTTGCCATTTTGATTGGTTCCGGACCAACATTTTTTGTGTACGGAGGGCTCTGTGAATGGCGCAGCATCAATTGCTGTGCAAATCTGTGACAGTTCTGTTTGTCCCGCTTCGCACGCCGTTCTCCGCTCTCCTCTGAAGTGCAGTATGTGCTATCTGACACCGCATTTGCATAGGGAGCGACACGTCACATTTTCTGGCCTATCCACACAAAGGATTGAACTCCCCAGTCTGTGAACCTCGCAGCTCCACTTAAATGGCATATGAAATGGGAGACTAGTGATCACAGTAGACACATGTCACTGTGATGTTCTTAGATGATGCTCTGGTGTCTTCGAGGGCTTCTACGGTCCTAGTTGCTACTCAAGTTTTCTAACTAACT